>NW_027192152.1:767909-838162 GCF_041956525.1 Rhizomucor pusillus
GTTTTCATGCAGCGTGCGCGCGCACCAGCCAACGTCAATTCAAACGCCGTCTGTCATGCATACAATTCATTTACCGACGAAGACAAAAAATCCATTTGAGTTGATGGGAATGATTAAATGTTTATTATACAGGAGATGCTGAGAGGTTATGCTTTTCATACGGTATACTCTACAAAAAAGTAAATGATTGAAAATAATATTATGCGTTGATCCAGTCTTCGGTGGCTGTTAAAAATACATGTTGTCCCATGAGATTTGCGACCAATTGGCCCATTGCTTCTTGGAGTATAATGATTTCCACGGATCCTGCAGCGTAAGTATGCCAATAGACCAGCGGTTCCATGTTAGGGCTCTTGTTGTCTCCCTGCTGCGCACATACGAGTTGGTAACTATCTTGCCAAATCAGACCTTGCTGATGCTGAAGGGCCTGTCGTGCAACTTCGGCTGAAGGCAGCATAGCGGGCAGAGACGACTTGGTGCGCAGCGAGCCAGCTAACGTAAACAGATACAAATGGACTGCGGCAGCCAGGTCTTTGCGATATAAACTAACAGGCACCGTGATTTCACGACGGACATTGGACGGGATTAATTTCTGCACCTCGTATAAATGTTGAATCCAGTAAAGAATCTTTTTTTCCAGGTCGAGTATATTTCGATAGGTTGAAGCTGGGAAAGGTCCCTTGGTCAGTCTGGGCTCAGTTGCAACGAGTCCAAGCATCTGGGTAGTCAGACCAAGCTGGCGTCTAAGATCCTTGTTTGCTCTCTCGACATCCCGGGCTGTAGCAACATATCGGGACGAATGCATATCTTCTTGGCACACCAGCGACGCAACCTTGGAATATTGGATACCTGTCTCAAGCAACAGGTTGGCAAGCGACTTGCGCATTGTCTGACGCGCCCACACCGGCCAAAGAATCTGATCCACCACCATGGTGACAAAGATAGCAATGATGCTAGTGATCGTACGTTTCCAAACTGGATCAATCAATCTTTCGTCGTACGTATCCATGTAGCCAGTGGACGTGATGACAGCCATGGTCAAAAGGGAAATGAAACCGATGCGCGGATACTTTGTACCGAGGAAGATATACCACAGGATGACTTGGAAAATAAGGATCAACACGGCAATTACATATGGGTTCTCGTCGCGATTGCCTGCAACCAACACGATGTAGCCAAGTACAGCACCAATGATGGTTGAAACAACACGGTAGAAGCACTGCTGCGCAGTTGCACCGACAGTAAAGTTTGAGACAACCATAGAATGCAGCATTGCCCATTGTCCGTGGTTACGCTGTTAAATCATTGATTATTAGAAACAAATCATGTTGTAAGAAAAACATATATATGACTACATACCGTATAGAGATCATTCACACCGGGGATCGGTAACCAGGCCATGAGGGCAAGCAATTCCATAACGATAGTAAACTTGAGAGCGTAGCGCGTAGGACCGTATTTGAGCCATTTGTTGATGCGGAAAAGCCAATGATTCCAGAAATGCCGACCAGGAACGTTGTGCAGAGGGACAGGCTGGCTGATAATTGACGATTTTTCGTCCTTGCCGTCGCCACAGTGGTGATGTTGCTGTCCTCCACCGGCACTGGATTCCGCATGCATTTCCGAGTGGCGGGTAGCTAGTCTTTCCAATTCTTGCTGTTGATCCAGCACCAACTGTTCCTGAGGTTCGCGCGGGCTAGCGCCGTTCCTGCGATCGTGGATCAGCCATTTATGCAAAGGCACCCGAGGGAAGAAAATACGAGGCCAACACTTTGCTGGTCTTTTTGCCAAGAGTTCCTGGACCTGCTGCTCGAGCACCAAAAGCTCCCTGCCAAACGCCATTAGAGCATAGTTGATAGTGTACATCAGATAGTGCTCTTCCATCGGGCTAGCAAATTTGTCGCGGTACTCTCTGTAAAGAATTGTTTCTGCATCCAGACAGAATTGCTCCAGTGCGCTCGCGAGATCATCGGTAATAGAGTCCTCATCCTGCTCGGTAGCGTTCACATCTGCTTCTTGCTTTCCAGCCGGTCCAGAGGCAATCGTTTGCTCTGACGCTAAAGAGGCTGCAGATAACGCTGTATTTTGCTGTTGTTGCTGTTGCTGTTGCGGCTGGGAGGATTTTCCATCATCTGGTAGCTTTGGAATAGCTTTGCCGCTAGCAAGCTCCTTTTCCAACATTTGCAAAGTTGCCGTGCATGCTTTCATAAAACGTTGCATAATTGGTTCCAAGGAGCGTTGCAATCTCGATAGATTTTTGTACTCGGCTCTGTGGACAGACGATGATGGGGTATCAAGGCGTTTGTGCTCCATAGTATCTTGGTGTCGATGTCGAAGTCCATGCGTATGTGATTGATATGCCGATGATGAGCCAGAGTTTGCGAGCTGAGATGATATCCTGCTCTCAATCATGATCCGATTCACACGCTCAACAGCCAATGAAATGCCGAGCATATGCTTTGCGAGCTTGTCGAGGGAACGCACAACGGGTTTATACCAGAGTGGCGAGTAGCGTGAAACGACAATTTCATATTTGGCTTCCTTCTGTGCTTTGCGCATCTTATCAATGGACGCTTGCAGAGCATCGTTGAGGCGTTGCAACTCCCGAGAAACAGATACATCGTTTGTCAATGGCTCTCCGTGCATCTCGTCTCTGAGGTAGTGAAGAACTTGGTTCAATGCTGTCAGACTCTTTCCCAGAGATGACCTGCGCAAAAAATGGTGAATGAATTATCGCCAGCCTTAATAATATCTGTAATTGAAACTTACTCTAATCCTTTCGATGCAGTCTCAGGCCACAAGCACAGGTTCACCAGAAAGGATACAGCAGCGCCCATGAAGATTGGGTAGACGATGCCGGCGATGTTGAGGACGTTGAAGGATGTGCCGTATATGTTACGTGTCAGCGCGAAGAACGGAACGGGGAAACCTTGCAGTGATGCGAGGAACAGTCGAGGATATTTTACGCGAGTGTAAGCGATCGTGAATACACAAACAAAGAATGCAAATGATGCAATGATGGCAACTCCGTTGCTGTAGAGCGGCGCACCAGCTTCCAACGCCTTGTTGTATAATGTGCAAAAGTATGCAATCAGACCGCAAAATATAGCGGATGGTATCAGAAACATGATGTTGAGAATAATTTCTTCGATCTGAAAGCCGGCCGTGCCGCTCGCGTTGAAGAAGAGGACTGCAAGCACGAATAGGTAAGGGACACCATGGCTGAGAATTTGTATGATAGGTGGCACCAGGATCAAAATGAATGTGATCTCGTACGCCACCACACATTTTATGATCTTCTTCCAAAGCTCCTTCTTGCCACGGAAGAATGCATCGTTGATGCGTGATAACATGGGTGGAGAGAAGAAGAAGCAAAAAAATCCATGTTTGGCAATGGATGCCTTTTAGTTATGTATATCGGAATCCTCCCCGACTTCTGGAAAATTATTAGCTCGGTCGCTGCCGATATGTCCCATGTTCTCCGAAGATCAATGCCCTTTTCTGAAATCCGTCGCATGCAGCCCATGGATTGGCCCCGGGGAAACGTTATTCCCGCCAAGAGGCCTAAAAGACTCTGGGATGACCAAGCGCTATCCATCTGAATGTCACCATTGGCTAGTATATGCTGTTGCCTTTTGCCTACATTCTCGGATAAGGTTAATAGATTAAGGCCTCGAAACAACGTATATGCAATTCATCAGCGACTGACAACATTTCTTCGCCACAAAAGGTACAATCCAGTTCTGATTTAGGGGAATCCACCCAGAGCTTGGTGGTGCAGCAACCTTCAGCCCGCAAATTGATCAATTGATGGAACAAACGAGTCTTAAGTATTTCTTGATGCTTATTATTGATACCATGTGATTTCCAGACCATTCGACTAATAGGATCAATTTTTGTATTGCATTGTATCTCCATTGCATTTTACATTGATGATAATTTTTTGTTTTCGATTGATTGCTATGATGGTGATTACTATGTACACATGTTACCGCGTCAAAGTCTGAGACGTTTGCTGGACACTAAAAGATCTTCAACTTCTCCGTCTGCTCGACGTTTCGAACCGCCCGACTCTGCCGCTAGCTTGTCCTGAGGAAGAAAGAACAAAGTTGTTAAGCCGATGTCGGAAGAATTTAAGCGAGCGGTATTAAGTGATCGAACATACCTCTTTGACTTGCATCATTTTTTCTGCAAGGGACGCCATTCCGTGGTGAGACGCAATCTTGATGGCACCATCCACGGATTTGGTCAAGTGCAGCGCATGTGTAAGATCAAGTGCACGCTGGTGCTTATCCGCTCTGCATGCAAGTCGGATAAGCTGCAGCAACGTCTTGTCCATGTCAATCTCGGCCTTTCTGAGTTCCGCGTAAAGTTCATCCTCTAGTCCTGATGCGACCGCTTCGTCGCGCTCATGCGTGCTAATGACCAATTCTCTCAAATGTGCCTCTTCCAACCGTCCAACTTCGGTGTCTGTATTCAATGTGGGCATTTGCAGCTCAATGTCGCTCACAGGCGGACGGGGAAAGTAAGGTTCCTCGTTGGATTTCTACAGAACATGACGATGGATATTAAGCCATACTCGCCTTTTGAGGCAACTGACACCAAAAGCAAAGCAAACCTTCAATACTAGGCACATGAGTTTATCTCTCAATATACCAATCGGCCAATACCGCTCCTTACGACCTTTTTGAGAAGCAACGATCTTGCCGTCGAATACAGGCACCCAGGTCGATCGGTTCATTTTCCGTTGTTGATACAGCACACTCAACACGTCATTCGAGTCATACATGGCAGCTTGCTAAATTAAACCGTGTATTTAGTCCTCATCACGTGAGACATGTCCTCATTCCATGTATCAGCCCTACCATAGAGTCAGAGAAACCAACCCATGTCAGCTCTGCGCCTTTCTGCAACGGTAGTTTATCTTTTTGCAAGATATTCCGCGTATCCGTTTCCATTATCATGAATTCCAGGTTGTGTTCGCCTATGAATTCATTTAGAGCTATGCGATTCGAGCAGGTAAGCCTGTAATCGAGTAGTTACCGTTGAAGCTGGTTCCGACAGAATATACGAACATGGCCAGGTTGCCACCGCCTGCAATGGCAACGATATTTTCCAGTTTAAATAAATGTGTCTGGATACCAGTGATTGTGAATATGCGAACGTAGCCAGCCGACGTGGCTGCAATAACATATCCATCGTTAATAGCCACACCTATGATCTATAGTTAGGGATTTTCGAATATTTCACTCTCTGTATATCTTATGCCTTACTCTGAACATCTTCGCCTTCAGGTAATCGGACAGTCCACTCCGAACTGTCTGCCCAGTTATTCAAAGGACGATAGTATATGATAGATGCCGTGGAAGCGTCCTCGTTCTCTTCGTCTGTCGTCTTGTTCTCGCCTCCCTCGACACCAAATACGACGCCATTTTCGCCGATTGAGGCAAGTGTGTAGTTGTTGTAGTCAGTAAAATGGAAGTTGCGGTTTGATGACTGATCATGAAACTCGACGTTCACGACAGAGTGGGTATCTTGGAAAATCGTGTAAACAATGCCAAACATGCTGAAAGCCATGTATCTACGCTCTCCTTCTCGAGGTTTCGATGAGTCTGATACGTCCATGTGGCGGAACTCTGTTGCTCCAGGCTGGATGCACGGATGAGGAGTGATCTTGTACTGTGGCCCTCTAGAGACTGCAGTCGGGTAACGTCCTTGATGTGTAACAGCATCTGCTCCATCATCCTGGGTCGTAAATCCCTCGGCGTATCCAGCACCGTCATCATCAATCACAAAATCGTCTCTGTCTGAAAACATGTCGATATCTGGATCTTCAAGGTCTTCGCCCACATCTTCAACTTCTTGACCCTGCGTCAAGTCGTCCTCGGCTTCATCCATCACCATAGATTTTTGAGCTAATCGACGAGACTTTTCTTTGCTTTGTTGTTGGTGCTGTTGTGGCTTCGGTGTCGCTGGATTCACGCCCATATCGCCAGCCAGTAATCGATCTAGTTCGCTATCGACATTGCTCACTGCACTTGCTGGATGCTGCGCGCCAGGCAGGGATACATCAATGGGATCATCCCACACGGACAGTTGTCCGTGGCGGTCCACAAATGCTAACTGGTTCTCTTTAGGGTGCCATGAAATACCGGAAACTTCGTCTGTGCTTCCGTATTTCGATAGGATTTTTCTGGTTTTCATGTCCCAGATGATTAGCTGTTTATCAGCACCGCTTGAACACAAGTATCTTCCATTAGGAGACCAGGCAAAAGTAATGACATCCTAACATTAAACACAAATAATTCAGTAACGTTGTACTCTTTTGATTCCAAAGATGTTACGTACATCTGTATGCCCATTTTCCAAGGAGAAGCTCTTTGTCCACAGATGACGCTGGTAAATGCAGATATCTAACAAGAATGCATGCAAAGAATGAGCTTTTTCGATACTTTTGAGAGAAAAAGGGCTTTCTCGATCACATACCATTATTGGTACCGGGCAAGGCAATGCAGCTGCCATCTGGTTTCCAAGCGATAGTTCCTAAAAGATGCGAGTCTGCCAATGTGCTTCGAATCGCACCGCTCAGTGTCTTTACACATTGCGGTGCTCCAGAAACCGAGTTTGTATCCCAAATTCGTACATCGCCTTCGCAGCCAGACGAGATCTAGTAGCAGATATTGTAGCTATGGTTCATTCACAGTGATAAATCCAAGGCTTACGAGGTAGTCGCCAACAGGATCAAATGCCACGCATTTCACAGATTTTGTATGTCCAACAAGCTGAACGATGCTGGTTATATCTCGAACGAGTACTATGCGGATAATTTCCTCGCTAGCATATACGTCAGGATCAAGAAAAATTGCAGTGATTGCATCTTGATTGCTTACTCGGCCGCTACAGCGATCTTTGCGCCATTTGCACTGTACGATAGCCATCGTACGGGTACTGTACTTCGAACGAGATACTTTTCAAAGTGATTGTTGTTGCATCGATATATGGAAACAGCACCGTCTTCGCCGGCCGTAGCAAACGTATCATTCTAGTTAGAACAAGGTCAGGTCAGGTCATTGTTCCTCAGAGCATTCCAGGGCAGATTTTGAATCGTACATGGACAGCCACGGAGAATACTCCCTCGGCATGTTCAGAAATGTTCTCGCCAGGTTTGCTGCGTTGCGATTTGGCAGTGTCAAAGACTCTGACGATCGCGTCGGCACCTGCTGTAATGAGGCCTCTGTTTAAGGTATACGGTAAGCTTAAGCAATGGCATCCAGGGATTAAGACACTTGCGCTCCGTCTTTCTTGTAGGCAATAACAGTGTGCCCATCGGCGTGGGCAGGCCGCTGGTGTATCTTGTCAAAGTCTATGGTCATTTTGGTAACGCGAAAAAGACGCGCTTTAACGCGAATTGTCAGGTTCAATCTCCTCTAAGTTGGCTAACTTCAGAGTGCAGTGATATACTCCGAGCGGCTCCAATGTAGCAATCGACCAGTACATCGTATATCAAAGCAAACATTAGAAGTTTATTGTCCTTTTTCATTTAGCAAGCTCGACATATAGCTGTAAGATACTAAATACTTAGATATATATCAAAATCGAGCGTCCAGTCAAATGTAAAAGTTCATTACTCAAAAGTATTGGGCTTATTTCTAGCACTAATTCAGCGCACTCTTAATGGAATAAGGATCGAGTATATACTGAGAATCCATAACTAAAGAAATTCACGGATATATACTGATACATATCGTGCTTGACAGATGCCAAAGGTCGAAGGGTCGTTTTGACCGAGCTTTAACGACCACGGCGAGAGAAAACAAAAATTTAAAGATCCGCTGAATGACGTTAGCACCATTTGCTATGGCGGCCACCCCTGGTGCCAACTGAAAAAATTTTGGTTTCCCTCCTCTCACACCTCACAACCGATCGTCATGCTCAGAAACGTCGCTCGTGTCGCTCGTCCTTTGGCGGTTCGCAGCCTTGCTCCCGCTGTAAGTTACTTCCCCTACCTCACCCTCTTCTTCTTTTTCGGCGCAGTGGAACGTACGAACAGCTTGTCGTGCCTAATTTGCAGATGACCAGTTTCGAACTTGGTCATTGCATGGTGACGAAGAAATACACATTGGCCCGAAAGCAACTGCACCTCTGCACTCTATGCTTTCTCTTCGCACTGCTTCTGGGCACGCATAGTTTTTTTTTCGAAACACGTTTACACTTGCACTTTTGATTCCTATGGTTATTTCTTGACGCGTAGAGAAAAACTGACCTACTTTGTTAATACATCAGGCCCGTCTCAACCTTGGTGCAGTTGCCGCTGCTGCCACTCGCACCTACGCCTCGGCCAAGCCCAACACCTCTGAAGTCTCCTCCATCCTCGAACAGCGCATCCTAGGTGCTTCCTCCGAGGTCGACCTCCAGGAGACCGGCCGTGTCTTGTCCATTGGTGACGGTATTGCCCGTGTCTACGGTTTGAAGAACGTCCAGGCCGAAGAAATGGTTGAATTCTCCAGCGGTTTGAAGGTAAGATAAGATCCATCAGATTAGATTATTTTGTGGAATACATATACTCACGCAGATGTATCCAGGGTATGGCCCTCAACTTGGAACCCGACAACGTCGGTATTGTCGTTTTCGGTAACGATCGTTTGATCAAGGAAGGTGACACCGTCAAGCGTACCGGTGCTATCGTCGACGTCCCCGTCGGTCCTGGCATCTTGGGCCGTGTCGTCGATGCCCTTGGCAACCCCATTGACGGTAAGGGTCCTCTGGAGACCGTTGGCCGCTCCCGTGTCCAGGTTAAGGCTCCTGGCATTTTGCCTCGTCACTCCGTCAACGAGCCCATGCAGACTGGTATCAAGTCTGTTGACTCCATGGTCCCCATCGGTCGTGGTCAGCGTGAATTGATTATTGGTGACCGTCAGACCGGTAAGACGGCTGTCGCTCTTGACACCATTCTTAACCAGAAGAACTGGAACAACGGCAACGACGAGTCCAAGAAGCTGTACTGTATCTACGTTGCTGTCGGTCAGAAGCGTTCTACCGTCGCTCAGTTGGTCAGCACCCTTGAGGAAAACGACGCCATGAAGTACACCACCGTCGTTGCTGCCACTGCCTCTGAGGCTGCTCCCCTTCAGTACCTTGCTCCTTTCTCTGGTGCTGCTTTCGGTGAATGGTTCCGTGACAACGGCCGTCACTCTTTGATCATCTACGATGACTTGTCCAAGCAGGCTGTTGCCTACCGTCAGATGTCCCTTTTGCTTCGTCGTCCTCCTGGTCGTGAAGCCTACCCTGGTGATGTCTTCTACCTCCACTCCCGTCTTTTGGAGCGTGCTGCCAAGATGAACAAGGACTTTGGTTATGGTTCCATGACCGCCCTTCCCATTATGTAAGTTGACGTTACGACTTCAAACTTGCACCCATCTTGATATTAACAATGTATGTCACCACAGTGAAACTCAGGGTGGTGATGTCTCCGCTTACATTCCTACCAACGTCATTTCCATCACTGACGGTCAGATCTTCTTGGAAGCCGAACTCTTCTTCAAGGGTGTCCGTCCCGCCATTAACGTCGGTTTGTCTGTCTCCCGTGTCGGTTCCGCTGCCCAGACCAAGGCTATGAAGCAAGTCGCTGGTTCGCTTAAGCTTTTCTTGGCCCAATATCGTGAAGTCGCTGCCTTCGCCCAGTTCGGTTCTGACTTGGATGCCTCCACCCAGTTCTTGTTGAACCGTGGTGCTCGTCTCACCGAATTGCTCAAGCAGCCCCAGTACAGCCCCTTGGCCATTGAAGTCCAGGTTCCTATCGTCTTTGCTGGTGTCAACGGTTTCCTTGACAAGCTCCCCGTCAACAAGGTCGTTGAGTGGGAAAAGGACTTCATCTCCCACATCCAGGCCGAGCACAAGCCCGTCCTTGAGGAAATCCGCACCAAGGGTGTCCTCTCCAAGGAACTCGAGGCCAAGCTCCGTGAAGTCTGCGAGAACCACGTCAAGTCCTTCTTGTAAAAAACATAATCTTCTCTCCCCGTTCTTGTCTTATTCATTTTAGAGCGAACACCGAATGGCATACATTAAAAAGAGCACGAGAAAGGTTTCTCTTTACAAAAGTAATGTCGCAGGTCTTGAATATCTATGTCGCTGTTTCAAAAATATCTGTCGCATATCCAAAATAGATGTCGCCTACTTACGAAATCCAATGTTGCATGCTCATTCTTATATTAGGTGCAGTTGTATTCTCCCGCTACTTTCTTTTTTTTCACTATTGCAATTTCAAACGTGAGTGCTCAATTTTTATCCGATGATGGACAAGGAAATATTGTCGATGAGAACGGTAGACCTGAGCCCATGGACTATATCGTTGACCAGGAACAATTTGCACCTGAGACATTTGCTTTCATCAAAAGAAGCCTGCGGAGAAATCTCGAGTTAGCGCGATGCAAGTAGATAGGCCAAAAGATGAGGATTCTCATATGAGAGAAATTACGGAAAACGTGCCTATACTTCCTACACTCCTCAGGTACCGTGCTGAAAAGTTTGAATTTGGTCAGTCCCAGCCAAAATGGGGCCACTGGGCCCTGAAAAAGGATTGGCCACGATCTTGAGCCAATACAAAAGGCATGATAGCCAAGTCGCCAAGCAGCTGGTGAACGACGCCAGTTTTAGGATCGAGCAGCACTTTGCTTGAAATCGTTTATTGCTTCATTGCACTATTTACTGTGGAAGACGCTCCTCAATGAATTGACACCATTCAAGCCTACATAGACTGGGAAGTCCCAACATATATCTACCAGGAGCACAGGCGTTGGTTGAAAGAGCATATGTACCCCGAGCTAATTATGCTGTATGAAGATGCATAAAATTTGCATTGCTTCCTGCGAAAAGGACTCGAGTCAGTCGTTGCAGTGCACCAATATGGAGGCGTCCGGTAACATTGTGGTCATGTATACGGTTATATGCCACCTTAATGTGTACATTAGTAAACAGCTTGTACCGACAACCACAAAAAAAGAAACATACCATGTATTTGGAACGAAAGTGCCGAATCCAGCCCTGTCTTCTCGGTGACACCTTTTGTTAAGCGGGGCAAGTCTTGCAAGATCGGACGCCAGGGCATCCACATTTCCTGTTGGTTCTGCGAACTTTGCCTCCCCATGGTCAACGGATGATCCCGAGGTTAGCTGGTCTATAATGCACAGTGTTACGTCAAACTGGATTCGGGAGGTATCGACGCTTTGTTTTCTCCAGTGACTATATTCGACCTATTGATATAGGCGTTAGCAAAATTCCTAAATGACAGAGAGAGCATCGATTACCATCTGAGATACACATTGCGGTCTGGGTCTGCGATGATTGCCGACAGGACTGGATCCAATGTCGAGCTCCAAGGTTCGCTTTCTCCATAGTGTGTTTCTTCGATTAAGGTCTCGTGCGGAAGTCTGTGGATACTATTCGGATTAGTAGTATAATTAGTGTTGATACAGAGGCGCGAAGAGAGTTTTTCCGACTTACAGGTTCGAGATGCTAAGGGAAAGCGACGCTTGGGCTTTAGATTTTCCGACGGAAAGAGCTGCCAAGCGCTGCACTGCATCCTTTCGCCGCATCTTCGTTCTTTGCACTAGCTGATGTGACGACCTCGAGTTAGGAAAGAATCAGAATCGTTATTTCAAGCGATCTTACATAGATAGGGCTCGGACTGGGATGGGACGGTCGCTACCCCATCTCAAGTCCCGCATCCTCTTATTTTAACCTGGTTGAGTGCGAATTTTGCTACCCTGTGGCTTTGGGAAACTCGAGAAAGCCCAAAATGGAAAAGCTAAAGAAGCTAAAGATAACCACCGATATTGCAAAACTTCATGAAAACCTCGCTCATTCGGTTGTGCCAGGAGTCTACGCCATTATTCCCAAAGAAGATATCGTTGTCCCTGCGGCAAACTGGAGAGAATATCACAGAAAAATTCAGGAACTTTGCGCGTGCATGTGGATCCATAAGAGAAAAACTAAAGGAAAAGAAGGCTGACCAGTAACGGAGCAGGAACCTACACACCCAAGCGTAATACCAGAGTTGCTCAGAAGGACTCGAAAAAACGTTGTTGTCTGGCTACATACAAAGCAACCATCTTAGCATCATCCACCTTTCGTTTGTTCGCTTGTGATGCAAAAGGATCATTGCAATCATATACCTGGTGATAATGAGGATTTGCGCACCCTTCCTTTGACAGCCAGCAACGTGGAAGAAATTGCCCGTCAATTAGACGAAGGCAGAAATTGCTGTGATATTCGCATTACGTTGTTGCGAAGATTAGAGCGTCTGGATACTGCCGGCCAGAGAAACGTTACATATGATGATGATGTCTATAATGCCATGGTTAAGGTAGGGATAATGGCAGATACGTACTTGACAAAATTTGAGCTTTACATATAAACTTTATCTACATACATAAACAACCTCAGATACAAACAAGACTTTATAAATATCATGAAAATGACGCGATCTCTGCTAGGATCTGGATGTAGAAACTCTTGTTTCAACAGAGTTACCGTATATTTAGCGTCGACACACTACTTCATATTCGACTAGTATTAGCTTATATGGTATCGGGTTCCAATCTCCAGGCAGGTCGGTCGAGTGTATGCATGTAGTTAATCAATTTTGTCTCGATGCGACGTACAAAATATCGAGTCGAGTGATGGATGTTATGTATACGTTGATAGTACGCGATTCTCAGACAGGAACTGGAACGCCAGTAGCATATTTGATCACGAACGACCATTCTGCATGCCCAATTGTACAATGCCTCAAACCTTTTTAATTGAAAAACGTGTTGTGGTTGGCTATTTCCCACTGTCTGTAAACTTGGGCCATAGTAATCCATAACACAGTGTCAATGGCTTGCCAGAGATGCCAACTATGAAACCAATGAGTTGTTTTCTGTTTCCTACATTATTATGCGTTTGGACTATTGTCAAAGGATTGCAATCAAAAGGGAAAGTCTAACAGGTATCTGCTGTAAGCTGTAAAATGAAATAAGTTTGTTGTTTAGTTGCAAATTATTAAGTACTGAAAGGAAAAAGAAAGAACAACAACAGATACAAATAATATAGTGTATGCGAATACTATGCGTTCAAGGTAGAGAGGAAAGAAAACAAGCGGGAATAATATGGAGGAGGTATGATAATGAACTTAATCGGAATCATCGCCGTCATGGTACAAAGTCACTGTAGCAGAAAAAGAATTCATTAGGATTTTCTTCTCCTTTTTTCCAGCTTGTCGACTTAACACGTACCTGAATTAAACTTTTCAAATGGATTACTGCCAATGTCATTGTCCTTGATAGACATCATGACACGGTCTGATTCTAGATCTAAACTGACGCTCTCTGGTGGCATTTTTCTAAAGTTGATAGCATCGATACCATTCGGTTGCTGGACTTGAGGGATAATAGGAGGCACACAATGACGCAGCAGTGCAAAATTGACATTCTTGAAGAAGGGGTGCGCTTTGACATCCGATGCACCTGCTCGAGATCCTAACCGACGGTTCTCGTCCTTGTGCAACAGTTTGCGCATCAAGTTTTTGCAGTTGTTGCTGATGCTCTTGCTGTACGGTGCAGGCTGGTCAGGGAACGCAGGTTCCAAGCGCATAATGCGAGTAAACGTCTCGTTGCGGTTGGCACCTTTGAAGGGTGTAGTGCCATACTAACAAGAAAATATATTAATACGCGCTGTCGATCCATGTAATGTATGCAAAACGCTCTTTTGCTTACCAGCATTTCGTAAATGAGAATACCAAGAGTCCACCAATCAACAGCACTGGTGTGACCGCAGCCTTGAATGACTTCTGGAGCAATATATTCTGCAATGGATGGACTTGTCAGCAGAAAATGCAAAGATGATTTGGATGCGCATGAGGCTTACCCTCTGTACCAACAAAGCTGTTTGTCCGTAAGTTATTTACGCAGCTCCGTGTATCGATGGATGGGGGCTGCAGATGAAATGAGTGAGTGAGCAACTGGCATGCATATGCAGGTCAGTAATACGACGCGTTACCTGATACGGCGAGGCTGATTTTACGACACCGGGGTTGCCAGGAGGATGCGATCCCTTGCTAAGGTCGAAATCTGTCAACATGATGTGGCCACTCTGGTGGAGCAAAATATCTGATCCAGAGATTATTCCTTGTCAGTTGCCATACTGAACGACCTAAAATAAAAAGAAAACTCACTTTCAGGTTTCAGGTCCCGGTAGATGTGGCCCTGCAGATGTAGATATTCTAAAGCTGCAGTCACTTCGGCTGCATAGAATTGGGCGCCGTCTTCACTCAAACATTTGCCAGGTCGCAATTGCAATGCTAAACAGCCAAGTTAGCCACCGTTGTTGTGACAGTTACGGTGGACAATGAAAGAGAAAAAAATTACCTCGGAAAAACTCGCCTCCCATGCAGTACTCCATAACAAAGTACAAATAATCCTGACTCTGGAAAGAGTGGTACAAGGTGACAATGAAAGGATGATTCGCCGTTGTCAAAATTTCCTGCTCTGCGAGCGCACGCTTAATCTTGTTTCGTTTGATCATCTCTCGCTTAGACAGCACTTTGTTATAATTTTTTAGTGAATGATGGAATTGAACGCCAAATTCGGACGACATACCTTTCATGGCAAATAGCTTGTCGGTGCCTTTTTGGCGGACCATGTAAACTTTGCCAACATCGCCCTTTCCGAGCATTCGCACTTTGGAAAAGCTGGAAGGGCCGACTTCGACTTTCTTCACTTTGATGCTGCTGCTAGAGTACGTGCGGCGATCGAGGCGCAGACGCTGTTGCATGGCTGCTGGAACAGACATGCAAGAGGCGTTGCTCGGCAAACCGCCGCTGCTGCTATCACTGCTGCTGCTCTTGCTACTCGCGTACTCTGCTGCCAAGTTTGGGTTTGTGCCCGCATGAAGTCTCAAGCTCGCAAAGTTTGGTTGATGTTGTTGTTGTTGTTGTTGTTGCTGTTGCTGCTGCTGCTTAGTCAAGTTCAAAAGCTTCGTATTTGGTGCAGACACAACTCGGCGAACCGTCTTGTTGGTCTGGCTGAACGTCGCCGAAGAAAACCAAGAGTTGCTTTTGAATCCCTTTTGCGGCTGTGGAGGGAAATTAAACTCGTTCGGAACGGCGAAAGATGCTGCGTTGTTCTGCCTGATTTCTGGCAACGACGCACCTGTGCCGGTGAAGAAAGTTTTCAGGCGGGATGGCATCTGCGACGAAATGTATGATGGTGGAGGAGCAGAAATCTCCAGCCCAACTTCCTTGTCGTGGTCCGGGTCCATGAGGGGCGTGTGCCGGGTGGGTGGGAAGGCGAGGAAGAAAGAAAGTTGGAAGAGTGAAAGAGGAAAAGTTTCCCCAATCAGCAATTCGCAGAATTCAGCAGCTCAAAAAAGTCAGTCAGCCAGTCCGGTCTGGCTCATCAGTCAAAATGCAAGAGCTTGCACAGCCTTGAAACAACAACTACAACAACCACCATTGTTGCCAGCCTAGAACTTTTCTTCCATCAAAAGCATCGATCTATCCAAAACCTCAAGCTGATCTACATTTATCGAGATCACCGGGTTTTCTTCCTTCGGTAAATACTTGATTCGCCTCAGCTGACTGATAATGCAGAATATTTCCATGGATGATCTGCGTCATCTTTGTAACAATAGCATTTAGTTTGCTTTCTGCACAGCCGCATTCTCCTTGCCACGATATATAATGTCAACGGCAATTCCGTAGTATCCATCGCGGACCATTTCAAAAGACCCCCTGAACGCATCAAAGTTTACCGAGTAAACTCTATTGCTATGTTAATCTACCCTCTTGGTTGCATTGCCATGTGGAAGGGGTACTTTAGTTATCAACTTGGGAGAAATTCATTCACCATTCTCAAAGGTGTATGTATTCAGAGTACTCATTGCAAACACAAGCCGAAATGCCGCATTTGTACTACTACAAGAAACAAACAAGCAGTAGGTATCGGGTCGGATCAACAGAGAACGTCCCTCCCCCTTAACATGTCAAGGCAACAAAACCCGTCCAGCTCACACACGCCAGCTAAACTGACCGCAACCGCAACCGCAACCGCACCCACAACCGCAATCGCAACCCGCAATCGCAACTTTTGTTTCACTTTCAACACACGCACGCCAGTTCACACTGTCGTATTTATGGATTGATCAGTGTTCAATAATGATGGAGGTGGTACAACAATTAGAACTCCCTATTATTACAATCATCTACTGGTAGACTTAATTCTTTGCTTCTTATTCCATTAAAAGCACCTACCCAAAGTCTCGCAGTATCTTACTGTTCCCATTTCTTCACACACGCGCCAGCTCAACTGACCGCAACCGCAACTTTTTTCTCTCTCACACCGGTTCAACGCACATGTTCAGCCTTCCCCATGCTTTCCGACCTGGTACTGATCGCCTCTCCAAGACAGTGGTTCGACATCCCAAAGTGATTGACATATTAGCAACAACTTTATCAATCGCAGAAGAATGAACTTACCGTCTTGATGATTGTGGCATTGAAAGCATTTGGGGAATGCGAATTGAGATTAATCACAGCAATGCAGTACATCCCAGAGCATCGAGTGCTGCCCTGACAACTGTTATCAATACGACTTGTGATTCAGTAACTTGAAATGCTTCCAATTCAGGATTCATATCCTTCTTTCTTGTTGGTGGAAGTTCAACGGAAGTTTTTTATTTGCAGCAGAAATAAAATAACTGCGATAAATCATGATTCTGAAATGGTGCACAAGAGCTGGATGGTGGGATCTTCCATATATTTCAATTTCAATTTCTGTTCTTTACTGCTGGCGAGATACCATGTAAGTGCCGCCAGAGGGTCAAGGTGCTGCTTGCCTTCGTTAACACTGTCTTCAATCGTTTCCTTCAAGACGAGCAGACATTTTTCAGCCCAAAGGGTATTACGTAACTGTTGCCAATAGGGATTGTTTAAGCTGGTTGACAGTGATGACCTCACTGAGAATGAAATCTTGTCAGTGCCCAAGAAGAACAAAAAATGGTAGATTGTTAAACCGCTGGTATGTGTACTTGTAAGCAATATTCAATCGATCGTTTCATCGATTCTTTGGTAACATTCGATTGAATCTCCAAGACGATTGCAGGTAATCCAACGTGAATTGACGGCCGAGGCAAATAGTATATAACAGGAATTGCTGCTCCGTACGTCTGTCTCTGCATGTATATAGCTGTCACCATTTCTCATCCAGTACTGATTTTGTTACAAGGTTAATAGTATCTAGGTTCTGTAGGAGATTTATCACTATAATGTAACATGAAGTTATTTCTTCCGGGACAATGCAGGTAGTCATATTCACATACCAGTGCAGTCCACATTCATTGGAACAAGGTGATTGTGTATGGAAAAAAAAACCATCTTTGTACTGTGATTGGCGGCAACCGAAATCGTTCGGCGGGTTGTGGGTTGCGGTTGCGGTCAGTTGAGCTGTCGTGACACGCTGGATGCCCAAGAACAAAAACGGGAATTCATTGAATCTTGTCAAGAAAAAGACTACCGCAGCAAAGCCTTTTATATAAGTCTGGTTTGATTGCTGTCTTGTGCAAATGTTGATGTAGCAGATCAAAGTGACGAGTTATATGCCATGCATTTCCAACAAGGAATAAGGTAGTTGCGCTGAAGTAGCCATTTAGCACTCAAGTACATATTTTACGCTTGTAACGTCCATCGTAGCAGGTTTGCAAATGCATTGATATTTACCTAGGGTTTCGAATGCTCATATTCTAGGTAACATTGACAACGACCATGCTTATCAGCAAAATCTGTTTTACTCGATCCAAGACGTGAAGTTATGGCATCCGGAAAGCAGAACAGGATCCATGTATAGATTCGAGTGGGAAGACATCGCCTGAAATAATCACGTGATAGCATTCACTTTACGCATGAATATGCAGCATTTTTCATTTGATTGAACGCCTGCCAAAAACTGGTGAGCTACGTGTATTGATTGAGATCAATTGGAACTGAGCGATGATCTCAGGGACCATGAACAGCAGAGTGAAAGACTACGTGGGCATCTCCACACGATACAACATTGCATTGTTACAAATTCGATACAAGGCTGTTTAGGCTATACATGCGTTTCGTTCATCGGCAGAACTCGAGTTAGCATCCGAAGGTTTCACAAAGGAGTACTGTATTCGGAGCATTGTCAACATTGCCATGCCGTTCCATTCAGAAAGGCCACGTGTTGGCTGCAGAGTAGTAAAAATTTCACTGATGCGATTGTAGGATGCCAAAGTCGTCCAGCCCACGTTCTTCAGCCAAGATGCAACCATGCTCTGTACATGCGCACGCTGTATGGTTGATAGTCGAAGGAGGCGGAGACGTCGCCGTTGGAATACCCAACAACTCCTCCAGATCAATAAAATCCAAGTTACTGGTATGATTTTCTGCCGCCGTTGCTACTGCTGCTGCTGGATTCGTGTAACCGCTTCCTCCTTCCACGGTCCTCCGCCGCCGCCTGCTGTTGTCCCGACGACCATCATGCACCACCAACGGCTCTCGCACCCAGCAGCAAGGTTCAAGCGAGTTTCGCGCGCTGTTCAGGTCAGCATTCGTATCTGGCCGATCCAGTCCCGATGTATAATCGGGCAACCTCTCTTCGTCGCATGCTACGCTCTGATACGTTGGTAACTCATCGGCGTCCAGGATCCCAAGATCAGATTCATCGACTTTGGCCGTGATTTTGATAGGAAGCCCGATGCATATCGGTCTGACTTGACCGGAAACATGTACAATGAGGCGTATGAAATGTCTGATATCGAGGAACGGTGAATCTAGGGAATACGTCAAGTTTCCAAGTGTAATGGTCGTTGTGGATCCGTCGGCAGATACATTCTTGGCTGACAAGGATGTGCATGTATTGCTTCGATGAAGTTTATGCGATTGAGGTGTGGATGGTGAAGATGATGCTCGAGGTCGCCTGGGGCGAGGTAGGGTAGTGGTATCATATTGGTCTGGTTTAACAGGTTGCAGCGGGAACGAGAATGAGATGTTTGTATCAAAGGGAGGATGAAGATATGTAGAAGGTGCGTTCGTGCTCACCACCAAATGCCGTTTATAAAGACTGCTACGGCAACGTATTAAATCATTAAGCAAATCAAACCAAGTACACTGCTTACCTCGCACGCATTTTATCATCTCGATAAAGTTCTTCCTGCACCACATCGACTTGGACCTTTTTGACGCGTGTTCTGCCGGTGGCATCGTTGAGCTTAAACACGCCGTCAAATTCTATGCCTTTCTCATCTTCGAGGCATATCCATCTAGGCACACGGAACTCCCAAGCCAAGCAACCGGGCCGTTCTCCCCGCATAGTTAGACGCGGGACCTTGTAGCCGCTAACTCGCCCATGCGCTACATCCTGCGGCATCAAAGTCTTTTGGATACGAAATCCACGCTCGATGTACATCTCTTTAGCAAACGTCGCATTCGGGAGTATCCTCGCAGATAAGCCGTATTCGATACTCAGATACTCGGATTTGAAGGAAGGGCAAAGATGACCGGGTATTGTAATTTCGAAACCTGTTGTCCCGTGTCAGTACCAACCTGGTGCAGGTGCACCGAAAAAGAAACATTCATTAGTTTACCTAACTCTGTTACACCGGCAGGCAGCGTTGCGTTTTCTAACAGGACATTTTTTGATTTGCGCAAAGTCCTCCAGGCATGCATTCTTTCGGCGAGTATCGAGTGCTGAGGCTTGACCGGGTCCCGCCAGTTGAGTTCAGTCGAACCTCTCAGACGAAGTTCGACTCGATTGAGCTTGATGGGCCGAGACGCAACCAGACGAAGCTTGCCTCGCACCTTCTGTCGCTTTGGATACGTCGAGTACTTCTGCTGGTTCGGCCGTGGTCCAAAGAAATAGACCACGTCAGGAAATAGAAGCTCTGAAGCAATCAGTCCCTTGATCATGTCTGTGATGCAATGAACGCAACGCGGCGAGCAAGGGGCAAGAGAGGAAGAAAAAAGAAGCAAGGTGTGCAAGGTTACACTGGCCTGTGTTTATTCATTCATTGCAGCAGTGCTGTTTGTTGATAGATCGCCCTCCGTCTCCCTTCCCTTCCTTCTCCGGCAGAGTGATCGGTCCCACAAAGATGAGTTTCATTCATAATCGTATGTGAAACTTGACGATAACGGATACCTGATGGGCAGTATGTATTACGGATATTCTAGCTTAATGTATCGTTACAGTTTCCTGCATCGGATGTTCAGGTACTGCAACAGAGCATACAGGTCCTGGCGGACGAGCTACACCCGGTCGCTTTTCAAAACGATTAATTCATTTAAAATGTTTATTAGTATACGGTCTGTCCTGACTATGATGACAAAAATAAAGCTTTAATTATTATTTAGCATGTTTCTGACCCAATGATGATCGAATGCATAGCTTCTTCAACGTTGATAGCTGTTTAAACGCAAAAGACAAAGTTGGCAATATCCATATAAAACCTTGCATCCTCCGATGCATTCATACAGTAAATGGTAAAACTTTTTCTAACATGTTAATATCCGGATGTTCAGCAATCTCTTTGACTTGGGCATTCACGGACTGCGCATCCTCTTCCTCCATAACCTTCCAATTGGGTGAAGCTTGTTTTCTTAACCAATTAAAGTCTTCCATGCAGTTGTAATAATTAGAGCCCTAGATATCACGCAATTTAGTTCCAGTTATTGATAACGTTAGCTCTTCACGCTTGCCTCGGCTGTGGTATCTTTATAAGGACCGACAGCAATCCCTGTGCAATCTTCAATGATCGGATGACTGGTGACATGTAGCAAAATACGCAGATTGCGCGCATCATGCATGCGGAACTACAACATGTTGGATCAGCCATCCACAACATTTATCTGTTTGATTTCAGAGATCACACGTTACCTGATGACACGCAATGGCTATTGTTGAGTCTGTGAAGCCGTATGTAAGGATAGAGCCCTGGATGGCCCCGCACACAACCAAACACTCCTTCAAGTTCTTTATATGCAAGGCAGAGATTCGTCTGCCAGTCAAGAGAACGATGCATCGGCTAAGATTCGATAACAGTACATCGGTGGTGCCTTTATCTTGACTGTCATCCAGGCGCACAATTTGGTTACTCATGTCGGCAAACGAGGTTGCATTTGCAAACATATCTGGCACCGAACCACCATTATTAGTTCTTTCGTCTTTAGCTTTTTCTACAGCGGGCGGCTGAGGTTCCTCCCGTTTTTGATCTTTTACTGCCAGCTTTTTCCGTGATCGAAATGAGAATTTAGGTTTTGGCATCAAAGTATTCTTTGCAGTCTCCAGTGCATCGTTGAGTTCTTTGATTTGCTATGGATAAGGATATAAGCGACGAATCTCAAGTACAGTGCTACAATTGAGACATACTCGAGAATATTGTCGTTCGTCGTAAGACGGAATGTATTCCGTAGCTTCCGTCAGCTTCTTCTCCAAGGTATTTATGCTTTGCAAGATATTGTTGAAATACTGTGCAAGATCTGACTGGGAGATCGTCGACGCGCTGTCGATCTTTTGCTGAATCGCTTTGTATCCATCGACATGGTGTCAGTTTTTCTCTGGCACTCGTGATTTTGCTTGCAAGCAGGTACCAACCTTGCTTTGCATCTTTAAATTCGTGCCAGAATATATACGAAGCCTCGGTTGCAGAGGGCTCTGACATTGTGTGAGAGAAGGAGGCAGGTCTGTTCGGCCCTGACAATTTCCAAATCAAGCAAGCTCAGCCGTGGACTGGATCGTCATGCAAAGGGATGTTGGGCATTTTTGACATGAGATTATTTCAGTATACTCTTTTCTTGCCAAAGGTTCAAACTGTCACAGTTTATATATGGATGAAATTCAAGCACTGTAGTCTTAATGAATGATATTGTAGTTATTGCAGACTGACACAACCCCGAGAAGTAGCCTTTCAGATATTACATGCAATTGCTTGAAAAACATCATAGAGTTTCATCAGTAATCCATCGTATTATCTTTTGGATAGGGTTTTGGTTACAATAAAGGAATTGCATAGTTCTTTGCAAGGTCACTCATTGGGAAATTGGTCCCACGAGGAAGAGCTTTGAAAGACTGGATGTATAGAGCTTCTAACGTAACAAGACGTCATGTTTCGAACAGACTTGGGCAACCTGACATGGCTGCAACAAGGGTGGTTGTGTCACGTTTTACTACCCCACCCACCGATCCCAGCCCGCCGCGGCACATTAAAAAAAAAAGAATAAAACGCCGCGATATTTCCTTCCTATTTCTCTCTTTCTTCCTTTCTTTCACATCTCTCTTGCATACATCACCGTCATGTCTTTACTGTCTGACACGACGAGCCAAACATACTCTGATCCCGAAACCCTGTACCTTGTGGCACATCAGATATTACAGCAAGCCATCGATCTGCTGAACAGTATACCCGACGACCAAGTTTATGCAAAACCATCCCACGTCATGTTTGGTGGTTCTATTGGCAAACACATCAGGTTGGGAGTGTACAATCGAGATATGTTCTGCGTGCTGCCCTTTTCTTCTGACATCCGAATTTGTAAAGGCATCTTTACGACCACTTTGAGCTGCTGCTTGTCAACAACCCATCGCTCGAACACAACAAGGCGACCTCGTGGATAGTGGACTTTGATGCGCGGTCGCGAGATGTAAGGGGACGTTACGCCATATATTTGTTTATTGTTTTAAACTTTGACGCCCTAGGTACCCATGGAACGGCACCGCGATGCAGCACAGACGGCGTTCGCACGGATGCAGGATAGAATAAATAACCTAAAGCACCGGATACCCCATGATACCCCAGTGACGCTCGCAGCCACAATCGATGCAGCCAGCACTGCAAAGTACATGTTCAATTCTACACTGGACCGCGAACTATGGTACTGTTGCATGCATGCTGTACGTGCTCTCTTTTTCTCACGTAAACTTGGGATTTATCACCCATCAATGTATACGTATGTAGTGACTTACATAACAACACATTTAGATTCATCACTACGCTGCAATCAAGGCGATTTGTGTGGAGAATGGGTTATCAACACCTAAAGAGTTTGGATTAGCACCGTCTACTGCCCAGCATCAGCATCAACTTGAGGAACAGCAACGTAGCAACAGATTGCAAGGACATTTGTGAGGACCACACTCTTTTCATTTCTGTTTTAATAGTAGCAATAATGGTATAATGGTCTCATCTTTTTTAATTTGATCGTCCATCCAACAACCCCCCCTTCCTGTTGTGTGGAACAACCCACATGCCATTCTGGGAGAGAGCTGCATTGCTTTGACTCCGCGAGACAGATTGTGCGATGCAGGAGTGAAGGACTTTCTCCGTCCCAATACACTCATCTACCTTACTGTGATTGCATCTATTGTCACTGCACTCGTACGTAGCTGTTGAAGTACAGGAACTGAAAATTCGAGCAATACTTATATTTATACGGATATCTACACACCAGTTGACATGCTGAATGAGACCACGACGACGACAAGGGAATACTCCTTGCCGGGCGTTCTGCACTACCTCCAATCGGAATGGCGACGATTCGAGCGAGAACGCAATGAATGGGCTATTGAACGCGCCGAACTCAAGGTACATTGTCGAATAAAAAAAGGGCAAAGGACTCGTTTTCCGATTGTGAAGCACTAGGCACGGATTGCGCTTTTGGAGGGCGAGCTCAGAGGCAGCGAGAACCTACGACTTGATCTCGTCAAACGAGTGAAAATGCTTGAATATGCTTTGCGGCAAGAGAGGCAAGTTTTTGGTACTGGTAGCGACAGCGAGGGCGGCCAGTAGTAACAATGGAAATTACATACAGAAAGAAGCACCTGGCATCCTCCTCTTCCACGTCGAAACCGCGACCAGGAGACGCAACTGATTCACCCAACCATACTCGCAAGTATTAGATTTGTTTCACGAGTTATTGAGGTTGTGTTTGCTAAAACTCATATAACAGCATGGTCACCGCGGAGCGCCGGAGATAAGGTACAACCTACTTTTACTGAAACCAGCAATTATGCAGACAGATCCAGAGAACGAAGCAGGCAGATTCTGAAATCGCAAGTATTTAGTCTGTTTTTGAGAAGGATATTTCTTGAAAACTTATACACTTTTACTCCAGGTGCCTGCAAGAGATCAATCACTTGACATCTTTGCCAACAAAATTCCCACTAATGTACACGATCGCATCCGAGAGTATACGAAGCGAAGCATCGATATCCGCTGATCCACAGTCATCTCCTGAATCAGCGTCTTCACCGGTATCGCTAATCTCAAAAAAGCCCAGCAGAACTCAACTGTCTGCGCGAGGAATAAAGATTTCGTCTGGAGGGACCCTGGGAGCATCGTCAGCCAACGCGCAGGCACCATCCAGCAGCAATCCCTTCTACACGGCACCACATGAAAAGAGGCCGCCTGACGATAACGTAGCTGGAACAATGGTATCGCCGTCGGCAGCAGCAGCAGCAACGACAATAGCAGTAGCGCCGCCTCCAGTTCCACCACCATCCGGACAGCCGCCGTCGCCGCCACCACCTCCTGCCATCGACGAAGATACAATGAGCGTGCCAGCCAATGTGGACGAAGTTGCCATGTTGAACAATGCGAAAAAGGAAGATCAAAGGTCAAATAACGGTGCGACGCCGTCAGACGAGGACGTTACAGAAGATATGGTACGGAAGGGTTTTAAGATGCATGCGTTCAGAGCAGAGAGAATATTAAAGAGTACATAAAGACAAGACAGGTACAAGAAAAGTACAACCTGACAACGGAGAAAGCACAGCGAATATTTAAGCATCCAAAAGAAAAAGCCAGATGTAAGTTTTCCTTCGTTGGTTGTGCCATGGATTTATCTAACGCACGGCTATCCAACGCAGCAGTGTCGCCAGAACCACAAGATAACAATTTGGGCAGTTTGGATCCTTCACAGGTAAGAAGTTCTTCAATTAACCAAGGTGAAAGAAAAAACCAAGATCTGAATTTCATTGTACAGATTAACAATCTGAATACGGAAACGGCAAGAAGCAAGGAGGAGGGGCAGCAACAGGCATCCAAAATGTGGAAAGCTCGAGTCACTGTAAAGGGGTAACGCTTTTTCTATTCGTGATCGTAGCAGATGAAAACACATGGACGGATCTAGTAACTGGTATGTCTCTAGACATCTTGATTCTGTGCGATCGGTAGCCTTCCATCCAAAGGAACCGATAGTTGCTTCTGGATCAGACGACGGCACAGTAAAAGTATGGAGTTTGAGACGTAGCTTTGGCAAAGATGGCAGTACATCAAAGAGGTAAATGGAATGTTTGTATTCGGGTTCAGCAACACTGTTGCTCATCTTGTAAAAACCAGAGGAGGCCACGACGAGGCTGAGCCTATCATCACTTACCGCGGACACACCAACGTTGTAACGTGCGTGGCAATTTTGGCCGAGCAGAACCGAGTTTACTCTGCCGGATTAGATGCATCGATTCGTGTATGGAGACTGCCCGGTGAAGGCCACGAATTGTTCTCTCCAGTAGGCAAGTACTTTTAATATACATTCTTGCCAGAGTGCTGACGCAGCAAGAAATGATTAGATCCATCGTTAAACATGACAACATACGTGGGACACACGGATGCTGTCTGGGACTTTAAACTGTTCCCCGTGTCAAGTGGGGATTCATGCTTCCTCGCATCGGCGTCAGCTGACGGCACTGTAAAGATATGGGACACGCAGGCTTCAGGGCAGTTACTAAAGAGCACTCTAAACTACAACGGCGTATCCGACACCGCTGCGTATGGAAGAAGCAAGTATCCTTTAAAAAGAATTCATAAACCATTTCCTTTGTAAGCTTATCTGCTGATAGTAGATCAAGACCTGCCGGTTCCGACCTCTGTGGATTTCTGTCACACGGATCTGAATAAGCTGGCAGTTTCCTATTCCAACGCGGAGATTCAGATTTTTGATATCGAGACAGGTCAGGTTGTCACGACGCTCAAAGATCCCAATAGTTCTCATGGTAATGCCATGATCATTTGCCCCGCCCCTGGCTCTGGACAAGATTAAACTAATGATAATATCTCTCTGTCGTAGACGGCACACCGGCGACGCAGATCAATAAGCTAGTAGCACATCCTACCATGCCGTTAATAATAACAGGACACGAAGATCGATACATCAAATTCTTTGATCTAAAAAGCGGCAAATGTGCATTCTCAATGTCGGCACATCTGGATGCTGTATCCTGCCTCGACGTTGATCCGAGCGGCACTGCGCTGGTCTCCGGAGGTAATAGAAATTTACCGTCTGTATCAGACATGTTATCTTAAACCACCCAAATAATTCAGGACACGACTCATCAATCCGACTATGGGATATATCCATGTCCAAGACTTGCATGCAGGAATTTTCTGCCCACAGACGCAAAGGTCACGAAGGCGTACTGAGCGTACAATACCATAAATTATTCCCCTGGATGGTTAGCGGCGGTGCCGACAGCATAGTTAAAGTGTATCATCACGCCCATCATTAATAACATAATGAATACATTTTACTAGTACATACCTTGTTGTTTGCTCTTGTTATCCAGACTCGTGCCGCAGGTGGAGGTGTAATCAGGGGTGGATGAGGTGGACAGCGACAGCTGCAGCTTCGGGAAATCAAATAGATCGTGAGCACGTGCTTTTGGGACGTACGTTTGATCATGTGCTCATCTCGTGACAAAAAACCTCACCTTTTCCTTCCCTCTTGTTCTTCTCTTTTTCCACCACTTGCTCTACTTTTATATATTCTTCAATATTTGCCATCAGCATGACTGAAAAACCATCGTCGGTTACATCAAGGTAAGATGTCCTGCCGAGGGTCAGACAGGCAGACAGGCAAATCGCAAGAAAATGTTCAAAAGCACGTGGATTGGACATGGACTGATTTATACGCCCTCCCTCCTGTTTAAAAGCAACAACAACGGCAGCAGCAGAGTGCGACGAAGCATAGTCAAAGGCCAAGATAACACACACCAGCATCGAGCGACGCGTCCGGTTGTCGGTTCTGAAGAGTGGCACCAGCTACGGCGGGAGAATCACAAACGGGTAGAACGGAAACGGCGAGAAACGATTAACGAGCAAATTGCGCAGCTAGCGAGACTGCTGCCAAAGTGCGAAAAGACGAACAAAGGCGCGATCCTCAAGGAAGCAGTGCTGTATATGGAAAATATGCGACGTAGCAACGATTTGATCAAGCAGCTGCAGCAGCAGGTCGAGGAATTGAAGCGCGAGAATAGTCAGCTCAAGGAAGGCAACCTCAATAACAAGAATGTCGCAACTTCTTAGCACTGCATCATTTTACTACTAGCTCGCTCACTTTTTCCCCCCCTCTCGTCCCTCGTCGAACTCTTATTCCTTTCTTTTCTTCTGGTTTCTTCCTGCAAAAAAAAGAGGTCATATCGTTTTCTGCCATCATGTATTGATTACTACACGTTATTGCGCTCGGACCTTGTCAAATTATCCTTGTGAAACTGCGTGGGGTGGCTGCATTTACTGAGTGTTGCAATGAAATCATCTGCCTAGCACGGGGAAGCCGAGCCAGTCCGCTGTCTCGGGATCGGATAAGAGCAAGAGCATTGTGTGCAACGACAACTCGGACAAGTAAACAATAACCGTTCTCATTTACATATGTACCTGCTACTGTACTCTAGATCCGTTACTGCATTCAGCATACCCAACCGAGCTGATGATGTTTTAAACATTTAGGGATGACTTGTCCAATGAAAAGATTTTCGCCCATATATCATCAAGCGCCGTTACATTTTGCCGGACAAATGACGAACATAAGGACAAACTTGACGAGTCACTTGTTGGCCCTGAAAGAAGGCGGTTGTCGAAACGCTGAGGGCTGGGCGTTTTCAACGAACACAACGACCAATGAAATAAATGATAGAGAACATCTTGCTCCGATAGAAAAAAAATAAACACTTTATATACCGGGGCTCAATTTCGGGATCCCCTCTTTTTTCTCTTTGTACATATATCTCTGCGTAAAAAAGGATGTCTGCTGCCGCCGGTAAAGCTGCCCGTTCTGCCTGGAACATCTGGTACAAGCCTGAAATTGTCCCCATCGTCGTCGTCGTCGGTAGCGCCTGCGGTCTCGCTGGCTGGTACCTTACCCGTCTTGCTCGGTATGATTTTTTTCCAATTTTCCAAGGAAATAAATCACGGCTAACGTCAATTTTCTCTTCTGCACAGTGGCCCTGAAGTCGTCTGGGATCGCCGCAACAACCCCTACCCGTAAGTTTGCAGCTGATCTTCGATGATACCCTGTGTATTCACATACCTTATCATTTTCATAGCTGGCAAAACATTGACCAAAACACTCAGGTCAAGCTCATGACTGTCAACCAAAAGTTCGACAAAGTGTAAGATACAGAATATTATATTTACAGATTACACCATCAATTTGCTAACGGATGATATACAGCTACTCCCGCGACCGTCTTTAAATTCATTATCCCGATGATATCATAGATTCAAACGAATAGAATGTAGACTTTAGGGAAGCAGACTCTAGAGGATCGGGGAAAGAAAACGAAATAATAAAAAAACGACGATTTGCATCCAAAAGTGATTGATATTTTTACACAGAGAGAGAGCACACGCAGCAAATCTTTTTGTTTTCAAATGCATTAACAACAGAAGAAGAAAAGAAGGTTCTATCAGACAGGAAAGGGGAGGAAAATGATGGGGTTAGAGAATATGACAACTTTTTAAGCATTATTTACTCAATGATCTTGGTAACGACACCGGTGCCGACGGTCTTGCCACCTTCACGGACAGTGAAGCGCTGACCTTCCTCGAGGGCAATGTCGTGGATAAGTTCGCACTGGAGCTCAACGTTGTCACCAGGCATGATAAGCTTCTCATCGGGGTTCTCGGTGCCTTCGGGGTGGGTCAAGCTGACAGTAACGTCGGTGGTGCGGACGAACATCTGGGGACGGTAGTTGTTGACAAAAGGAGTGTGACGACCACCTTCTTCCTTGGTCAAAATGTAGAGCTGGGCAAGGAACTTCTTGTGGGACTTGACTGTGCCAGGAGCGCAGAGAACCTGACCACGACGGATTTGTTCGCGCTTGATACCACGAAGCAAGGCGCCCATGTTGTCACCAGCCTCACCGCGGTCCAATTCCTTGCGGAACATTTCGATACCGGTCAAGGTGGTCTTCATGGACTCACCCATACCGACAATCTCGACTTCGGCACCCTTGGTGATAGTACCACGTTCAACACGGCCAGTGGCGACAGTACCACGACCAGAGATGGAGAAGACATCTAGAAAGATATATACGCGTTAAGCAACATCAATCCATAGTATATGCATATATACATGTATTTACCTTCAATAGGCATCAAGAAGGGCTTGTCAAGGTCACGGATGGGAGTAGGGATATGGGCATCAACAGCCTTCATCAATTCAAGGATGGCCTTCTCACCGATCTCGGGGTCACGGCCTTCCAAGGCAGCAAGAGCAGAGCCCTTGACGATGGGGGTGTTCTCACCGTCGAAACCGTATTCGCTCAAGAGATCGCGCATTTCCATCTCGACAAGTTCCAACATTTCAGGGTCGTCGACAGCATCGACCTTGTTGACAAAGACAACCAAGTTCTGGACACCGACCTGGCGAGCAAGCAACAAGTGCTCACGGGTCTGAGGCATCTGACCATCAGTGGCAGAGACGACAATGATGGCACCATCCATCTACATAGAAAGAAGGCAAAGTCAGTTCTCCATTTCTATGGCATCCCCGTTACACGGCTTCTTGTGCATACCTGAGCAGCACCAGTAATCATGTTCTTGATGTAATCAGCGTGACCAGGACAGTCGACGTGAGCGTAGTGACGCTCATCAGTTTCGTACTCGACGTGAGCGGTAGAGATGGTGATACCACGGGCCTTTTCCTCAGGAGCCTTGTCGATCTGGTTGTAGTCCATAAAGGTGGTGGAACCGTTCTGGGCGGCGAGGGTCTTGGTGATAGCGGCGGTCAAGGTGGTCTTACCGTGATCGACGTGACCAATAGTACCAATGTTGACGTGGGGCTTGCTACGGGAGAACTTGCCACCAGACTCGGAGGCCATGAAGCGGCGGCCAAAGAACATGCGAGGACGGGGAGCAGCAACGTATGCCTGGCGCAAAAGATCGGCAGTCTAACAAAACGATTAGCATACGATTCTCTATTCACTCTTTCTGTATGTATACCGCCTTACCATTTTGTTGCCGGAAGCGAGGGCTATGCGGCTAGAGACCCAAGCTGTCAAATGGAGAACATGAGTTACACACCGAAAAAGCCATAAGCTGGAGTCTACTACTTACCGCTGCGAGAAGCAGCAGAGGAGACGCAGCGGCGAGAAGCAACGCGGGTGGCAGGAAGGACAGCTTTGGCAGAGGCCGTTCGCAAGGCAAACATGGCTATTGATCGAGACAGACAAAGAAAAAAAAATTTGGGTCGACCCTGGCTTGCCACCACCACCAGAGGGCAGGAATGTGACGGCGAATTTTCCAATTAGGAAGAACCAAGAGTGGTGCAGCTACTGAAGTCCGTGGGACACTATGCTCAAATCAACGAAAGGTCACTATGCCGAAAGCATCCAAGACATCCAAGGCTACCCTTAGGTTTCATGCGAAGTGTGACATTATCCTGATCTTTATCAGTCATCCCGAGCCAAGAAAGAAAAGATAAGAAATTGCAACAAATTGACGTACAGTCAAACAGCTGCAGAAGAGCAAAGAACTATAAAAAGCAATACTGGAAACCCGGAAACCAAACAACCGGCATAGAAAGCCGAATCAAATGAATTCGACGACTGAGTTTGCACGAGCTTTGAGGGATGCCTCTATGGAATTGAAGAAGAGAGCCATCTGCTGAATGGGTTTTGGCCCACAGAGCGTTGGTTCGATGCTGCAGTTCATTGTCAAGTTGCAGCTGATACTTTCTTCCGATGGTGGCATCCTTGCTACAGAGACCGAGACACAACACAAGCACGGCACTCTACCTCCCATTGAAGATTCCATCCACCGGCGCACAACCACAGCCGCTAATTGTCTATCTGGCCAGCAATCATTTCTATTCTTTATCAGTGAATCATAACATCAAGATTGTCTGATCTATGATTTCCACAAAACACAAAGAAGCATGCTGCGATCTCGGATTGCCCATGGACAGCTACAAGACTATCCAGAGAAAACTGCATAAAAAAAGACTGAAATTACAGTTGATATTGCGCCCAGGTGTCCTTTAATTCATGGGAATATATCTTTCTTGTATTTAAAATCATATTCTAGTTGAATGTAGCGATGGCGGGCACAGATTTGTAAGTTATGGATATAGACAGAGAGCTTGTTGGCTCCAGGGGGCACAGACAAAATTACTAAAAACACTATAGAAAATCTGTGCCCGTAGTAATTCCAATGGTCGATAAGTTTTCTGGAAAGCTACCTAAAAAAAGCTTTACAAGCTTACAATTGCAAGCATTCCAGATGTTGTAAAGTGATTTTCCTAGCAGAAGCTTATTACAACATAACCGGTGGAATCTTGTCACGCTAGCATGTGCTATGATCTAATACCATCTCCAGTGCTGTATATGGCACCACTTTTTGGGTAGCAGCATCAAGGAGGCCGGGTAAACTGCAGCAGTGCGTAGGCATGAATTTGAATCTGCCTCGTCCGCGAGCACACACTTGTCATTGTACTACCCACTATTTTTGACTGTGCTTTTGGTACATTTACCTCGCTTTGACTCCCCATGCTTCTCGCCCCTTTCATCTCACACTTGGATGTATTAGCCACAGCTTGGACCACACTGCATGCAATGCGCTCTAAATTAAGATAAGTTCACCGAGGAAAGCAAACGTTACATCTTGAATGGATATGCCTGCCAGTGTATATACTGATTTGTTATATTTTAGTACACGGACATAATTGCTGGTTGCTGCTATACGTGCCAATAACACATATCCGGTCAAGCGTTTATATTCACTTGAAGTTACAAAATCCATCAATGGCTTCTCAATGTGATTAAGTAGCACCAAGCCTGGCATGGTGGCCTAGACCAAAAGGCCATAAGGAGGTCCCTCGAGGAGTCTACCAAAATGGAGACCAGTCTCACGAGCAGCGGTGCTGCGATGCTCCCAAGATCTATCTACTGCAACTGCAATGCAATCCAAGATCATGTATATGATGACACATATGCATCCTACGTACATAATTGATATTGCCGCTGATAATAAGAAGCGGTATCAGGAGTGGGATCTTGTTGTCGCTGCTGCTGTTGCTGCTGCTGCATAGACTTATACTGTAAATCCTTACTAGATGCAAAGTCTCCGTACTGTTCAATTTTTGCATCCTCCTGGTTCACGTTCAGGAACAAGGTTATGCTAGTTGTCTTATTCCGCCAATAGCCATCCTATTAGGGCCAGGAAGGAAGGAGGGCAGATCAGAAAAAGTCGGGGAACCGCAAACAATAGCAGGCAGCGCTCGTTTCCCGAGAAGCATAGTAGAAAAGCTGTCTTCCATCTGTCTCTCTCTCTCTCTTTCTATACCTGGCCAGTTAATTATTTTTAGCGGCTGGCGGTGCAGGCTCCGAGCATAATGTAACATATATAAAAGAGATCTAGAAAGCTTCATCATACTCCTCCTTCTCCTTTCTCCCTTCCTTTTTTTCTCACTCACTCACACACGATGAAGTATCTGCCGCGACTATCCATCGCCGCTGCAGTGATAACCACGACATTCATTTGCAAAGTTCAAGCGGCCGCAGTTGATGATTATTATTACGGTGCCGATGCGCCGTCATTTAACATCGTCGAAGACAATTTCCAAGGAATACAACCTCACGACATCCTCGAAGAGAAACCAGCGATGGAAAAACCTGGCAAAAAGCAGAAGCAGAGGCAACAAAAAGATGATAAGAATGATGATGGACCGCATCCTATCGTGAAAATCAAAGGTCCAGATGATTATTGCTTCTTCCTGCCACCTGGTCCCGACATGGAAGTCGCACCAAACGAAAAGATTGGTGTTCCTTACTGCACGAGAAGAGCAGTTGTACCTGGTAACAGAGTTTTTCCCAAGGGTTTCGTTACCGTTGCCCACTACGAAGAGGCGGATAACTTTGTACAAGTTACTGGATACATTGATTCCTCGAAAGCTGGCTTGATACCAAATGATCAAGGAGGACAGGTGCGTAAACCACCCAGGAAGTACATAGTTATTCTTCTGGTCACAATATATATTCATACACGACGTTTTCGTGTAAATAGTACGACAACCATGGCGAGGGCAAACCCATTGGGGCCGAATGTGCTGGATGGAACTACTTTGTTAATCTTGTTGAGCCCGCTGATAACCGATTTTGTATTCGATGCTGCAATTCCAAGGTACGTCCTGCAATTTTATATCTTTTTATTTTGGAAAACAATTCTCAATCGCTTTGAACCACCTCTAGGACGACTGTAATCCTGGACGCTCCCAGTATGGATGCATGCGTGTTGTTCCTGGCGATTACACCAAGCCGGATAACATGAAAGCTAAATCGAACGAGAACAAGGAGAAAGCAGCGGATGGTTCTAAGATGACTACCAAAGAGGACAATGCCGATGATAAAGATGAATCAGACAAGGATAGCCAGGCGGAAAATAAGGCTGACAAAGCACCTGAGCAAGAACAGAAGACTTCCAGCACACCTGAAGTTCCTAAAGAAGATTCACCATCCTCAGATGCAGCAGAAGACCCTGGAGAAACAGAACAGGGTCAGGGCAACGTCGATGGAGCAAACAATGGCCAGCAGAGTCCAGAGACTCAGTCCCCACCTGCAGCAGTTGCAGCAGCTCCAGCAGCTCCGCCTCCCCCGCCTTCATCCCAAGGCGAAGAGGAGCACGGAGAGCAAAAGGAAGCAAATAACGAGCCGTCGCCTACAACGAAATCCGACGAAACGGATGCTAACAAGGCAGAGGATAAGCAGCCTAAACAGAATCCTGACAATGACCAGCAACAGCAGGAGCAGGAGGAGAACAATGGAGCACAAAGCACTGCCAATAAGAATAGCGTTGGACAGGATGGACAGCAGCAAGCTGCACCAGTAGAAAATCAAGAAGCGGACAATGTCAAAGTATCCGAAAAGGGAAACGAACCGCAAAGTGATCAAGCCAACGATAACAATGGAGTGTCTGCCACGCAACCAGCGACTGCTAACCAAGGAGATGCTAGTCAGGGTGACGATGACACTCCAGCTAACACCGCGGATGGCAGCAGCAGCAGGAACCCATTGCTCAGTAATAACAGCGGTGCAAGAGTATAATTATCTCATATGTAAAAAAAAGAAGCATTATTCAGTTAATAAAATGTCGAGTTATTCATGTTGTAGTAGAACAATTATCAAGATCCCACAGTGAGGAGAAAACGAATAAGATTCATCGCCCGGTGATCTCCCCTCACCAGCCAGTGAATGTCCGCCTGCAATTAGAGTTGACGTGGCAACGGGGCGCACCACAGGCTTTTTTGTCTTCTTCCTTTGTACACCCGAAAAAGGGCGAGCTTTAGCAAATATGGGATCTCCAAGCTTTGTAAAGTCTCCAATGTTCAACATTGCCTTCCTGCTGGTAACGATGCAGCTGTCAAAGAAGATCAACTGGGACAATCCCGATACCCTCCTGTACGCCCGTATTTCCTACTACGCTGCCCAGGCTTTAACCATCCTGATGGCCTATGGCCTGATCGAGCTGATCAAGAAGCGAAACGGTAAAGTATATGCTTTAGACGAGTGGGGCGGGTTGAGAGACGTGTGTCTGGTGGAAAAACTCGCTTATATTCAATTGGTATGAAGACACGACTCCTCTTCGCTACGTCCCACCGGCTACTCCTTCCTTATCGAACCCGCAGCCCGCCGAGAATGCGCCTGTGACAACCACAAACAAGGACTATGATATTTCCCAAGTCAGACAGTTCATTCAATCCACTGCCACTTCCATCTTGATGATTTCGGCTATGCACTGGTACTTCAAGTTCACCCAGCCTTTGGTTTTGCAATCTGTGCTTCCTATCAAGAACTTGTTGACTCACAAGGTTGCTTTAATCCATCTGTGGGGTGATGCTGCTGAGGGCCAGCTTCAACGTCCATTCAAGGCTGAGAACCCGTTTGCTGCTATGCTTGGTGGAGCTGGTGCAGACAACGCTGCTGCTACTGCTCCCGCCGCTGCTAACCAGCAAGATAACCATGAGAAGAAGGACTAATTTAAAAATGGAATGGAATTTTGCTAGCTTCAGATTTTGGAGAACACTACTTAGAGACTATGTAGTATTTTTTGTTGCATTTCTTGTACACATATTGATCAATCTCGTAAAAATGGAACAAAACATTTCGATTCGAATATACAGCATACAGTATACTCCTGAAATCACGTATTCCGTTTACGGACGTTGTTGTGCTTCACCGGATAAAGTCAGATTCTTTCAGCCGCCAGAAAGCAGTTGGGTATCCACGTTCGTACGCAAAGATGGACCAAACAACATGGACAAGATCCTGAAAGCATTCTCGAGACGCGTACGAAGAATGGTCGCCCGCGTATTCTCAAGATGAGCATACGCCAAGATTGTCTTAGAGTACACAGATGCGAATAGTTCGGCCGTCCTGGAACAGTTGATGGAGCGACTGCTCCCGATATTTAAAAGGACTCAAGGCCCCCAAGAGCACCGAATATGACTCTACAAGGACACAGCGCGACCTATCGCTTAAAAAGGCCCGGTTTCAGCCTGTGGACAGCAACGGCGAGGATAAGATCCAATAGCTCCTTGAATGGGTTCGCAAGTGGAACCGGTATATCTTTATGCCTACAATCTGCCGGAAGATGGCCTGGTGGAAGATGACTTTGAGAAATGTGTGCGGGCCTTTGTGACGAACTGCTTTGATCCAACAGAAATCAAAGCTGGATTCCACCATAAGACGGAATCAAAAGCGACAACTATCTGGAATGGAAGCAACTCAAAGACGACGAGCAGACAGACAGCCGGATATGAATGCTCTTATCCCAATTACGAACTCGCACTGTCCGGATTTGGGCGCGCAGACAACGGGCCCCACGGCACGAAGGAGTCCACGAAAGGGGCGTGAACGCACCTAAACTCCTAAAGGACTTGGTCTGTGCCATTGTGAAGGACAACCCAAGGATATTGAGGAAGGTGAAGACCGCTGGAACATACTGAGCGTGTCAAAACGCTGTATCCTTTAAATACACAACATCGCAAGGCAACAGCGTATCTTCAAATGGTCCAATGTTCTTCTTACACAGCAGCGTTCATAACATATGGTAAGCGTCATTGTTTCTTCTTATATTCATCAGCAGCTTTGTTGACAAAATCATCAGGGCTTTACATCAATGTGATGATAATGGATTGTCTTGCTGGCTCTGTACGTCGGCTCATCCACAGCCAACGATAGTCGTTTCCTCATTCAGAGACTGTCTATGTGAAGCAACTCGTTCCAATTGGAGCTCACTTATTGTGTCCGACTTCACTTACTTGACACCATACCGGCAATTAAGGATGTCGATGACTTATCTCGATCAAGAAAAAGAGCCAGCAGACATTTATGCATTATCTCGCCGTCAACTTCCACAGAGACAAGCAGGTCCGGGAAGAGACAAAGATTGTAACCCGCACAACGAAATACTGGGTGAAATACGCGACTTTTAGTTTGATAAAATATAGGAATCTCTATGGAAAATTTGGTTAACTACATAAAATATCGCATACTTAAACATACTTTGCGAGATAAAACAATAAAAGAAAGGGTATTGACCAGAATTGAAAAAGAGAGTAAATGCTGGCGAGTGATTCCCGAAAGTCAGGACTTCATGGCATCACTCTTTGTTGCCATTTCGAGCAATCACCGTCACGAAAATCCAATGTTTCCCCTCGTCCCAGCCAAAAATTGAGGGGTTGAGGGAAATTCGTCTCTACCAACAGCACATTTATTCTCTACCAACATGCGGCAGAATTTTATTGGAATGGTGGTGAGCAACGCCATGCAAAAGACCGTCAAAGTCAAAGTAACGCGACCTGTTGTGCACCCAATTGTGCGCAAGGTAAATTTTTCACCTGTTGCCTACTGTAGTAGAATGCATTGCAATTCTTACAGAATCCATCCTGTTGTAGACCATTAAATCGCACAAGAACTACTTGGCGCACGACGAGAACCAACTATGCGATTTGGGCGATATTGTACGCATCGAGGCTTGCCGACCACTGAGCAGACGCAAACACTTTACGGTTGCCGAGATCGTTCGAAGCGCAAAGGGCAACCTGAAAACTACTACTAATACCACCACCACTACCGCCGCCGCCGCTGCCACCACTTCTTCCAACAACAATAACAACAACTCTACCACTGCATAATGTATATGTACATGTTTCATTGTTAAATACAAATGTTAACATACATGACTGTCGCTGCTGTTGCGCTCAAAATATTTTGGTGATGCTATTGTTTCACTGTCATCTTCTTGTTGTTCTCCTTGATCATCCTCCTGCCTTTGTTTCCGCCGTCCGCTTTCTGTGCGTCTTAGCTCCTCCTCCTCCGAGAACAAAATTGTTGCGCGCCGCGTCGGCGACGATGTCAGCGCTGGAGCGCCTGTGGTGGACGATGCAGCTGAGCTGCCTCCTGCTGCTGAAGCAAACGATGCGGCGCTTCCAGCTGAGGTTGCAGATCCATTGGATAGCCACGATCGTCTCAGCGTAGGATCAATGAATGTTTCGTCAGGAAGTACACCGCCAACTCCGTTGAAACTCGATGATGACCGTGTTCGTTGTTTCTTTGCTGCATTGTCAAAGTGATGTTGCTGATGCTGTTGCTGAGGTGACTGAACAAGCAGCGATCGCCGCTTAGCACGGTACTGCGAAGGTCGCATAGCAGGCGGTTCTTCGACCCCGCGTCGCAGTGGCAACGATGATCGATATTGTTGCCGAAGTGGCGGCGATGAAGACGATGATGATGGTACAGGGTCATACTGACCCAAAGCTTCGGGGCTTGCAGGGATACTATTAGCAGCTTCCATCTCAGACATGCCGAGATATTCATAGTATGACTGTGAGAACGGTCGCAGGGATTTGAAGATATTGCAAAGTGCGAAAACATAAGTTGCCCACAGGAATGAAACTGCCATGGTGACATTGATGTAGGTAGCAGGGTCTGCAATGTAATATCGCACGTGACCCACCCACTGCACGTTTGCACCCATGAAAAGAATGCCGGCTGCTATGAAAAGAAATGATACTAGTAGGCCGCAGACGACTGTAATGGATGCAAACACTGATGCATGTCGGCAGGCCGGTGGTGCCTGACCAGTGAGTCGTCGGTATGTCATTTGGTATATGTTTTGCCGCTCTTCCTCCTCGTCATCTATACTGTTGCCCGTCGCTTCCGCAGACACTACCGTTTCTGATGTTTGAGCGAGCAGGCCAGGCAGGTTGTCTGAGGGCGATTTACGAAACATGATTTGGCCTACACGCGCGATAGATGCAAAAATGAGCATGTAGCCGAGCACGCCGTGTACTTGTGCGCCGTAAGGATCGTTTTGCGTGTATTTTGCGATGACCGCTTTTTTCGTTCAAGCGATATCTGCGTTATTAAAGGCCCTATTTCTGATCTGATCTTTTTACTGTATATATTTACCTCGTCCTGTGAGGCAAATAATGATCGCATTGACAATATTGCGCTCTCTAATTGCCGGCATCCATGTCTGCAGACTGAGTACAACGGAAAATATGCCTCCTGCGCACCACAGCAAGCCGAGGTTGAAAGCTCGCCAATCTGCACCGAGGATAGGGATATCTATCAGGGATTAATGTATTAATATTCGGTGATGATAAAAATGGAAAATGAGCTTCTTGTCTCTCTCCATCTTTTTAAAGCACACACGCAAAATGATATATCAACCACGTGAAACGCAAGGCAGTGGTGATCATCTTTACCTGCGGTGCAAATGCATACAAATCCCCACAAGGTGATTATCAGACCCTCATAGTATTCGGGAGTGGATGACCGAGGAAGCGACAGAATGTTGAGCAAGTGCAGCATGGCGAGCGAACCGTATGTGAGGAATCCGCTTCCCATCGCCAGGGGTAACAAGCATTGTCCCGATGCCTGGGAGCAGCTTTCGGTAAAGACGAGTGCGGCGACGAGGAGATAGATATAAGTCAAAACGAGCACGGTCCAGCCGAGTATCATGTGTGTTTGAAGGTTGCTGTTCTTTTGCCACTGGTATAAAGCGAGACCGGCCTGAGCGATAACCAGGAACAGCAAAATATAGCCTATCACATTGAGCATAGTGCGGGCAAAGGTGGGTGTATCTGTAAGCTGTATGGCTCCACCAGCCACGAGACCCAAAAGGGCACATATTGAACCTGCAGCTAGGGTATAAAACTGTGATTTGCGATGGTTACGCGCTCCTTGAATCAAAGCGATCGGGAAACAACCAAGAGATGCCATGGCAACAAGGACAATGTGCAAGATGACAAGTGGTTGTCGCAACGGAGCATGGACAGAAAAAGGTTGGCCGGTTATTACAGACGAAGAAGGTGTGTCCATACTTGGTTCAGGAGCATACACGCTGTCTATCTTTTCTTTCTATATGCCGGCTCTCCCGCTACGCGTTGTCAAGAACTAGCGTTGTTTGGCGTGTTGCGTGTGTGTGTGTGTGTATAAATGAGTCAGTGAGTGGATGTGAGAGGGTTTTCTCGAAAATAGCAAAGAAACACGGTTTAATTAGAAAAGAAAGACAGAGGGGAGTCTTGTGCGAGGTTCAGTTGCCTCGGCTGTGTGAGGGTTGGGGTTTGGGCAACAGACACCAGCCGATACTGCTTTGGTAACATGTGCCGAGACCCAATTTGGGAAGATGTGTCTGTGGTCCAAGTCCAGCCGCCTTGGTCACCTCACCTACTGACTTGACCAATTTTGAGATATCTGCACTGTTTCCACAAGTCATTCTATCTGTAGATCCTAGTTCCTTTCTATAGAACATTTAGTAGTAAGTCGTTCATGGTGTTCCCGTGTTGCTAGATAGCGGCTTCGTAGCTCTGCATTTCTCTATACATATACTTTGTGTGCCGGGAACATTGAGATGTACATATGATAAGCAGCAAATACAAGCAAGTAAATGTTGGCAAGTAGACATTACGTTAAGACCGATAGGCCCTCTCATGATGGTAGCTGCAGTTTCATTATCTCTATACAAGTTATATTCACGTATTTACATGCACCATTTCTAGCAGCATTTGCAAAACTACCTACGGACAATTTGTTTACATGCTGGATAAGAAGATTCCGAGGTGGGATGATTACTGCTGTCAACAACCTCAATACCGGAACTATGCCATATCCGTTGGATGATTTTCCCAGTTTGACCGACCGACTCGGAACGCGCGGGAACACCGATGTTTTGACGGCGATCGCTTTTGGAGAAAGCTTTCCATGCTTGGACAGAACACTTGAGCCGATTGTCAAAGAAAAGAGACTGTTTCTGCAAGGACCTGTCCTGTTCTGTTCTTTGTTGATAGTGGCCTCTTGACGAACTTTGCAGTTCTTCAATTCTCGGACAAGTTCATTCAGAGCAAGAAAAACCAAAGCCAGTTATGCAGACTTTGATCGGAGGTCAGCCGTCTTTCCCCGAGTGTGTCTCGATTGTCCCACGTCGAACTTGACGATGATCGTTTGGTTCATGGAACCTCGAGTCAAGTACGCATTCTGCTAAATGCTGGAAGAACGGCTTGATTACATCCAGTACCCGTTTGGATAAAGATTAAATGCCGGAAGTAGGACCTTCCGCGAAGAATTCTTGTCCCCACTGAACATCCATGAGGGATGAGTCAACCAAACTGCAGGGACAAAGCCGAGGAAAAGTCAAGGCGTTGGCAACTAAGATTCTGGAGATGCTTGAATATGATGATAACACCAAAATCGTCGCAACTGCCCACTCAACGGCATCCCTCATAAGAATTGCTCAAACAACGATGGCACATATCAACGAAGCAAACCAAAAAGTTGCACCAGCCATCTATGATGAGTTCTGTCGTTTAGCCACCAAAGGATGTCATTGTTTCTAGTTCATATCTGTCATAAAATCAACCATAACGTGGCAAAGTTGTTCCTTTTATCACTTGCAGTATAATCTCATTTTACATAAAATTTACTTTCTTTCGCGGCATCCTCCCCCTTTTGCAAATTTTTTCAGCACACAGGCGATCAGAATCATGTCTTGGCAGGTCCAGTCGTTGTGATACCACGGAACCATTTTTAGACTCGCGTCTATCGGGCATAAACAGGTCTTTCGATCGCGAAATGAGCAGAAGGTTGCAACAGGTGAATAAGTATCGAAATGCAGTTGGAAAAATAGGCAAAAAGGAGGTATGTATCTGCCAGCCCGTCTTTGCTCGTTATCAACTGTTTTGCGCTGATTCAGAGATTTTGGAAAGGAATGGTACGCAGATCTGCCCATCGGAACATCATCGTCATCAGACAAGGCGAGTCTCGTCCAGGTCAGCAACACTTGGATGGCTGTAAAGTGGTCAGGAAGTAAGTTGTTGCCACGTTGTTGTACTTCCTCGGTTCCATTAAAATATACTTTTATTGTGGTAGATGGCGGCTCGATTGGATTGCTGCCTTTGGATAGACCCGGCAAGACATGCGCCAAGAATGCTCGCGTGTTCAATGCCCACGCAGCGCCTGTATCCGATTGGCAATTCTCTCCATTTGACGACAACTTGTTAGCGACGGGCGGGGAAGATGGAACGGTAAAATACATTGTGATACTTTGATACTGGACTTGTTCGGTAACAACCATATCCATGTTCTATTAGGTGAAATTATGGCGAATCCCGCAAGGTGACAATGCCACTCCGTCGTGTCTTTCTTCCTTAACTACTCCTTCTCGACGAGTGGATTCTGTTGTATTTCACCCGGCTGCCGATCAGGTACAAAAGTCAACGGTAAATCATACATGTATCATACAAATACTCATACAGCTATGCACTGTCAATAGATCCTATCGAATATGGGAAATGATGGTAAAAAGATTTGCATATGGGATCTGAACAGGTCATCCCATGCGCTGGAAATTGTAACGGACAAGGAACCTTTCCAGTCCTTTTCTTGGAAGTCAGATGGCTCATTGATGGCAACGTCGAGCAAAGAATGCACAGCAGTTTGGGATCCACGAGCTTCTGAAGAACAACCGATGGTATGATGAAAAGAGCACAGGATGCAGAAAATTCTCATCTAACCAAATATTCTAGTCAGGTGCAGGACATGAAGGTATCAAGGGCGCTCGAATCATTTGGCTAGGCGATTCAAACTACTTGTTCAGTGTGGGCATGACAAAGGTGAGAACAAATGGTTATTTTTGAAAGAGAAAGGAACTTAAATGTCATGCTTAGTTCCGCAGCAGAGAGTATGCTCTTTGGGATGTAAGAAACTTGTCAGCACCTATCAAAAAGACGGCACTGGATACCTCGACAGGTGTTATGCAACCCATGTATGACGAGGATACAGAAACGATATATTTGCTCGGCCGCGGAGATGCAACAGTTCGATCCATGCAAATTTCTGATCTTTACACTGGCCCATCTATCAGCGAAAACATGCCAGTCGCTACCACAATGCCAGTTTACGGCGCAACCCTTTTGCGGAAGCAGACACTCGACGTTATGCATGCCGAAATAGCCCGTGTCCTCGCTGTGGTGGATAATAATGTAGTCCCCGTTTCTTATCAAGTTCCGAGAAAGGTAATTAACACAACTTTGTGGCGATTTCAGAGGAGTATTGAATACAAGTAATGTAAATTTAGCAATTTCTTGACTTCCACGCCGAGCTATTCCCAGATACCAAAGGAAATGGTAATTAGAACGGGATGTAACATTTCCGGCATAACTACAAACTCATTAACCCAACATTTTTAGTTCCCGCACTCAGCTCTGAAGATTGGTTATCTGGAAAGAATGCATTGGTTGCAAAAATATCTCTGGATCCTGCGAAGCGTGCGACTCTAAACACAGGTCAACAGCAGCAGCAATCACAACAAAAGCTGCAACAGACGCCTGCGGAAATAACACCGAACGCCGCCGGTGTGCAAAAGGATACTGTTTCGAAGGAGGAACCTGTCAGCAACAAGAATGCCGAAAGCAAAACTGGGCAGGCTGTTGCTCCTGAAAGCGCTGCAGAGGCACCATCGCCCAAGGAGATAAAGGCTGAACTGCATTCTACTGCCACCGACAAATCAACACCTTCCAACAACGTCTCCCTGTCTGAAAGCAACGGTGCTGCTGAACCTGCACCATCCAAATCCATACGAAAATTCGGGCCAGCAGAACCTTCAGTCTTCAAATACATTGATGGCAAACTCTATCATCCTAGCAAACATTACGACGATTTGCAGGGCTTATCCATTGACAAGAGCGGCAACTTTGATCTAATTCAGGTGATTAGAACATACCATATGTTCAAAGCTAGAATACACCAAGCCGATGATTTCTTATGCTTCTTTTCGCATCGCGAACTAGGCAAATGCTCGCTACATAGGCGTTCCATTATCCGGACCCGGCGGTCGAGTTGGTATCATATTAGCCGCGAAAACCGGCCGTCTACCTCTTCACATCCCCTCTGTGCTCTGTGGATCGCCCGTTACAAATTTCCGCTTCGACCCTTTCAGCGACAACACCTTGGCGACTGCCTCGGAAGATAACAAGATTCGGCTGTGGAAGCTGCCTGAAAACGGGTTGGAAGAAGATCTGTCAGAAGCAAGCGTTATCTTGAGCGGTAAAGTTTGCATAAAAGGAGTTATCCAGGACATTTGCCAACAACAATTTAACTCTAGATCCGAGTATGGATAAAGTGAGTCTTATCGAGTTCCATCCCAATGCTCAAGATGTAATTTTGAGCGTCTCGCATGACCTTGGAAATCCAACTCTTCGAATCTGGGATATCAAAGAACGCAAAGTACGAATTATTATCAAGGATATTCACGGTTCACAAGCTATTTTGTTCGCAGCATGGAGTAGTGATGGTTCAAAGATCGCTACACACGCAAAGGACAAGCAGCTACGCATCATCGATGCTCGCTCAGGCAAAGTGCTGGCGCAGGCTAAATCGCATGAAGGTATCCGACCGTCGCGTGTCGTATTCCTCAACGATCATCAGCTTGCCAGTATTGGCTTTGGACTAGGGTCCATGCGCGAAATACTGGTGTTCGACCTAAACGCGCTTGATAAACCAGTCAAGCGCAACATAGACGTCTCTCCAAGTGTCATGAGCATGCACTTTGACAGCGACTGTCAAATATTATACGCCGCTGGCCGGGTAAAGCAATCGAGGGGATATAAGTGATATATGAAAAAGATGAATTAATGCATCTGTATATATATTCACTGCTTGTAGGGTGACCGTATTATCCATACTTATGCATTGGAGAGCAGCGGTAAACTGGATCCCTTGGCAAAGATTGAAGCAGGCACACTGCAGCAAGGTCTCGCCTTCTTACCGAAACGAACTTGCGATGTGGCAAACATCGAAATTGCTCGCTTTTACCGCCTTACTCCTACCTCTATCGAACCATACGGTATTCGAGTACCTAGAGCAAGGCCTGAATATTTTCAGGATGATATCTTCATTGATACTCCAGACGTAGAGCACCCTGCGCAAGACTCAACCAGCTGGTTCGATGGCAAGGATGTACCTCTTCGCCGTATCTCTCTTAAGCCTGACAATTTGACACCATGTACGTCTACCTACTACATTGTTAAAAAAACTGATTTACAGTGCTAAACTCGTAACTTTGTAGTATCTCAAGCACCTCCTCCACCTCAACAAGCCAAAGCTAAAGCCAAATTTGAAATGGGCAAAAAGATGGTGAGCGATGAAGAACGTCGCCAGCAGTTGATGGATCGAATGTTTTCAACAGCAAAAGATGTCGAGGGCCAAGAAGGCAAGCAAGACAATCGACCAGAGGAAGAGAAGGAAGTTGCCGATGACGAATGGGTTCGTAGACATATTTATCGTCCATCAATGTTTTGAATGCTCATGCTCCTTTCTTTGCATACCAGGATGACTAGATACAAATCTTTCGTGCATTTTATTTTAAATTGCTTGTAAAATAGAGATATATTATTGACCTCTGATCAATAGACGGATTATGCTAATCTGTAATTATTTCTGTGTTGAGCTCTAGCCATCTTGCAATACTATTGTCACCATGTTCTTCTACTACGTGGTTTTCTGCATTGGACTTGTCGACATTGCATGGCTGTTTGCTTTTTCCTTTGCTCCCTTTATGAATCTGTTGCAGCACATAGTTGGATGTGTCGTTGAAGGTTTGATATGCGTAATCGCCCACAGCGTTCCAGATATCATCGAACGGATCATGTCTATCATCATTGGAAGCCTTGGATGTCTCTGTTTGCAAGCATTTGACGTGGTAACTATCTGAACTATCAAACCCTTCTGAAGTCCCTCCATACGAATTTCCATCGGATCCTTTGGTGTTTGTGCTCGTGTTCCTTTGATACTCTTCATTCTGGGACAAATCTTGCAGGTCGCCATTGCCGTCAAGAGCCAGAATATCATCGTCAAGAAACCAGGCTATGTCTTCAAATAACTCGTCTTGGCCAGTCAGGTCTACAAGCTCCTGATACATGCTTCCACTGGGCGGAAGGAATTTGGAGTTGTTATCATCTTCCAATTGTTGATGCAGGATTTCTGCTGTTGATCAGCTTCCGTTTAGAGTCACGGCAACGACGATTTAGCTACAAGTTACCTTTAGATCGACGTCGCGGCGCTTGCTCCTCCATCGCTGTGGTAGAGTCTCCAACACTCGTTGGGGGCAAACTTTTAACGCGTTTGCTTATGTTTCCCAATTGTAATTTTGCTTGGGAAAAAGAAGCTTGTCGCTTTCGAGGGTTTTGATTTTGATCCGTGGGACGCACTTTACAGCAAGCATGTTTACATCTATCAAGTACCGACCGAGTGAGACTCGTAAAGTATGTTTCCATTAGCGTAACAAATACCGGTCTTTGTCTTTACATGTATGTTTGCATCTAAAATGTCACCGTTAGAAAATGAAAATTGAAAATAGGATGATAAATAGAATGTCATACGCTTTGGCTGGTTTTGCCTTGGGAACGGTACGAGGAGAGGGAACAAGGTCAAAGTCTCTGGCATCCGGTAGGTTGAGCAGCATCTCCTCGTCTAGATCATCTTCTATAGGCCATATATCATCCACATCTATTACGCCAAGCTCTTCTGATGTGTTCAATTTCTGTACAAGAGACCATCCTAGTCAGGATCATTGATGTTTAATATCTAGATTGCTATGAACTTGCCTCCACTTCGTTTGGATTCTGATGGATAGCAGTTTCTGGAGAATCTAGGGATGGCGTTACGCACGCAGGATCCACATCCGGTACAATCTGTTGCATGACATTGATCCCGACTTGAAGAGATAGATGATGCGGTTAAAATAAATTTTCACTGACAGTAAATCTTGATTCTTTCAACATACTATAGTCTTCACTCTGGAGATGGCAAAGTATCTTAATTGACGGAGAAGTGACAGTGACACGCAGAGTAAATGACTGAGGCTGTTCTTGCAATCGTTTAAGACTATCGTGAGGCGTAATCAGTTGATATTTCAGGTAAGACATTAGTAATGATTCTTACGTCGTCCGACGGAAGTCGAGCAGGACATGATCCGAAGTCTCTGTCCAAAGTTGTGCGAAGTGGCCTTTACCAAATCTTTGCCGTCGAAACTTTTTCGTGTTGAGGACTGAGGCAGTTATGCTAAGTATAACTTCTGCTCCGTTGCTTATGCTTCTGGACTATATATTTTGCTCAATGTCAACACAATGATCCTTTTTGAAGCCAAATATATACCTTACCTGTTGTACTTGCAAGTGAAACTGCGGTATATTGTCGACCGCTTCTAGTATCTGATGCTTGCTTAGCTATAGATTCCTCCTATGCTTAATGAATATACAGTGTAACGGTACCTGATTTCCAAACGGTGGATTGCGACGAAGGATCTTGGCGAAATCATGAGCGCGCATACGTCAATAAGAAGAAATACGTTATATACAAACCACTTCGATTCTGCGCGCGTCCGTAGCCCTTAGCTGCTCAAAAGTCGATATACCAGCCTGCGCCAATTTTTGTGTCATTTGAGGACCAAGTCTCTCAAGCTGTCTCAAGACATTCGAAGACGTTGACCACATCTTTGCTTTGAGGCTCCTGTGGAGATCGAGGGCATGTTTGACTTTGGTAGCATTGTGCTCACAAACAGCACAGTCAATGATGCCTATGCGCAATACAAGTCAATCACTATATTATCCATTACTTTTACATTGCCGACGCACTCACACTTTGTAATACGAGTTGCATGCTGCAAGATTTGGAAGCTTTCTAAAGCGAGCGAGCTTCCCAATGGACCGCTATGCAGAGATACATCGCCAAGGATACACTACATCCAAAATAGGCTTCAGCAGTTAGGAAGTGGTCCAGCTCCCTGGATTGCTGAGAATGTTCTTACCTGAAGCACCAGGAAGACTTTGTCGGCAATACATGTAACTCTCTCGGTCAAAGGAAACCTAATGTTTGGATTCTTTTGCAGTGAATTCAGGAATGGTTTTTCACCGGCAGCGAATCGAATAGTCGCAAATTCTTCTGCATGGCTGACCAAATCCAGCTGCAAGCGCTTAGTCGTTTGTTTTGAAGAGGAAGTCAATATTGTACATACCATATCTCGCGCCGAGCTACAGTGCTCCATTTTCATAATCTTGGTCATTGTCCCAACTTTGATACAATAACGATCCATAGCCGCGCCAAAGTCTACAGAGATAATGTTTACTACTAAAAGTATTTCGATGCAGCGCTTGAAGTCCGCTACTTTACCGGTAGCTTTGTAAGTCGAATACGCTGCTCCTAATGAAGGAGAGTTCGAGACTTGAACGAAGCCTTCTTTCACAAGCAGCTCAATAGAGCTTTTGCAAATTTCTAAAAGTTGTAGCTAGTTAATACTCACAGTTTGTATCCAAGTCTTTACTATACACTTACCTTCCATTATAACATCCGGTGAAGAAGTGGAAGAAGAAATCCTCGCAGCTTGGTAGAAAAATGGGTTCTTCTTGATTCGAACATATAAGAAGGTAGACCGCAACCTATATCTGAATTAAATCCCTATATGTTTTCCCTGGAACAAATGATGAACTTGCCATTTGATACTAGAGTCCATATCTGTGATTGTTCCCAAGCATATTTCTGTCATAAGATGCTCCACAAGTCTTAGGTGTAAGCTAAAGCCGCAGCTATCAATTGAAAGAAAGAAAACGAGATGTAAACCATTTTACGGAACCTGCTTTCAATTTCGCGCGAGCCTTGCAGCAAGTTGTTATACTTGAACTCCATGCTTTGCGTCGTCAAGATCACAGCGCATGCCGAATCCTCAAGCCCGGGCCTTCCAGCTCGACCGATCATTTGCAGAATATCGATATCGGAGTAGTCTACCATTGCTCCTCCTTGATAGACTAGTTTTAAAATCGCAGTATTAGATCATTTTGAATATCATGCATCTATAGGCTGCGCTGTTCTTACCTTTTGTCGATTTGATGATCACTAAATAAGCCGGCAGATTGACCTACAGAAGAAGGTACGATAAAAATCAAGGAAATGGCTCTGCGCATGCAGAACTTACACCCAATGCCAACGTAGAAGTCGTTGCTGGAAGTTGTAAACAAATGCTTAGATCAAGCTAGTATATCATGCAATACATAGATACCACTTACCGACGACTCGGATACTTCTATTGAGGAATAGCTGCTCTACAGCTTTGCGGTCTTCTGGATCTAAACCAGCTGTCAAGGGATATTATGGTCAATACCTCTTTGTAGAAAACGAGCTTCACGAGCAAGTATTACCATGATGAAAAGCTAATCCTTTTGGAATATATTCTTTCAACTTTTTATCCTTGATCGCCATTTGCTGAGCTGGACGGTCTCTGCGTTGCCCAAATGTGGATGATTAGAGAAATAATGTTACAAAAATCAATTTTCAGCTGGCCACATACCCCAGTGTTGGCTGTCCATTCCGTTCCATTGCTTTAATGATAGCCTCGCAAGAGGACTGAGCCGATTTGCGTGTTGAACAGAACTAATTGGATGAAGGAATGGTTAATTTATATGAATGGGAATGGTTCGGTTCCTAGACTTACTATGAGAGCAGGCTTGTTCTTGCCGTGTTTTGCAATCATTTCAGGTAATCTATCAAAGACATTGTTATCAACAGTTATGATCATCATTGTCTATATCTTTCATTTACTTGTAATCCAATTTCTTTTCGAATGCAAACATGTTGTCGCCGCTGAAAGGGATGCCGTAGATATGCTTTTCTAGTCGAACTGGACGAAATTCATGCGAAAATGCAAGTACTAGCGTTTCAAATGCTGAGCATTGCAATATACTCTGTAAATGTATCCCATATTCAACTACCTTTTGCGTGCAACCAATCTGCGACGTCTTGTACATTCGGCACCGTGGCAGAGACAGCAACGTATCGCATATGCTGACCAATTGTCTACATATCACGAATTTAGTATTCCAGAGCGATACCAATATTCATGTTTACATTACCTTCATTCTGCTTACGCATGCTTCCAAAACAGCTCCTCTGGTATCATTAAGGATATGAACTTCATCGATCTATACCACCGTATTGTGAGAGTTTTCCAACCTACTACATACTCCATAGATAATCTCTCTTACCACGAAAAGCTTTATCAGTTGCATCATGCTCCTATTATCTTTCCATCTGCGTGTCATAGAATCCCATTTTTCGGGTGTAGTGACGCTAAAATCATTCCTTAGATGCTTTCATATGAAGACATGCATCCTTTTAACCTACATTATGTTTGTGTTTTTGATGGCATCTATGGTGATAAAGTCTGAATCACCGGTGAATTCTTGACCTGGGAAAGGAAAGAATAGAAAAGGATGAGAAATCGCGAGTATAACTTGGCGATAAAAAACATACATGTGACACCAAAGTTTTGAAACTTTCGTTGCCAATCAGCTGCTCTTTCCGAACACAGACTTTTGATGGGTGCCATGTATATGATCTTTGCGTCGCCGCCAAAGACCGAAAATGCACGAATAATGGCTATTTCCATTACAGCTGTCTTTCCCGATCCAGTAGGTGCTAAAAAGCAAATATAGGTAGACTGTACAAAGCTTGCATTATACTTTAGATGAACCTGATATGAGAAGATTGCAATCCCTGTAGAACGCCTGTATGTATATCGATGGTGAATACGATCGATTTGGAATGAAATTTCTTAGAGGGCAGACGTACGTCATCCAAACAAGCCGACTGCATAGGATTGAACATTTCGAATCCGAAGATATCTTTGTAAGGTGTACCTTTTAAAGAGCAAAACTACGTAAGCAGCTGACATGGCAAACATGAAAGCTATATATTTACCAAGTTCCGCCGTTGAACGAATTCTGATTCCACCGCCTGCAGAAAAGTCCCTGTGACCTCCATATTGATCTAGTGAAGGCGGATACTGCTAAGTTTATGTGTACGTTTCCTTTGTATTCGCAACCCTCACTTGGAGCGTATGGATCAAGTTGCTCCTGTCTCGGAATATTTGCGTATCCCTGATCCAGCAATTGGCAATTCAGGGCGTTTTCAAGAAGAGCTTCTTCTTGATCGAGCCACGAAGGGATAGTGGCATCTTGGTTTCGATACTGCTCGACAAGAGCATCATCCGTCCTATTTTCTTTGGATCAATATACAACATAGTTTCGCTTCTAATGTACAACGAACATCGGTATTGGATGCAAAGTTCCACTAGATACAAATTTAGTGACATACTGACGAGACTATCTCCAAATTGCTACGATGTTACTTTTGATGCATCAACTCCTGATCTGGCGTGTGATATGGATAATGGTAACCGTTCATATCCATGTGTGCTGCCATTTGTGGAAAAGGAAGAAAGAAGACGAAATTTAATTACGTGTCTTTTTTGCTTGCAACGGCCGCTGTTACGGACAACAGTAAAAACATTGCGTAGACAAAAATTGTAAAGCCGTCGCAGACGAGGACAAATGGACAAGATTTACAAGCAAGTGTTTGATGGGACAATAGTATTTTAATAAATGAAAAGTGACTAGTATGGTTGGTGTGTAGGGTGTGGGTGAGCAAATGGTAGTTAGGTGGTGGCGAAAGAGAAAGGATTTACAACTGAACGGCCGTGTTAGCCAACACACCAAAGATTGTCACCGCAGCAATGGTAGCGAAAGAGACGGCGTAGCTGGCGACACCTGCTGACTGGTCAGCAGCGTTGTTACCAGAGACCTTTGCAGTGAATGCGTGGACAGAGGTTTGGGTACCGGAGCGGCTGCTTTCTGGTGCAAGAGTAATAGGGCTAAAAGTGAAGCCATTGCCGCTGCTGACCATCTTGCCGGAAGCGCTAGCGCGGGCTGTAGTACCACTGCCAAGAGCTGCTGCAGAAGTTGTTCCAATCTTCGCAGGCAAGGAAGCGGATGCACCAACGCTGGTTGTATCTTTTGCTGCAGGTGCCGCCGATTGGCTCGACAACGCAATCTCTGTTTCGGCGGGTGCTGCTGCGCTGCTGCTGCCGCTGCTCTCAACATCCATGGGTCCACCGTTGTTGAAGGCTGGACTGGCGGAAGAAGTAATGCTATGGTTAGGAACTGGCGGTTCAGTGGCAGTGGCCTTTGCCTCTTTGCTTGTTGTCGTTTCATCAGCATCTATTTGTCTTTATGAGCTCTCTGCACAAGAGTGTAAATGTTGCCGACGAGCGCATACCATGCCGGTACAAAGTTGTAGTGACAGTCTTGTACTTAGTCACTAACAGCTATGAGTTAGTAGATGGCCAATCGTCACATCATAGAATATTTACCTGTGGAGGCAGCATTTACGTAAACCGCCAAGGAGATGCAAATAGTGGCATAGAAAATGAATGAACGCATATTCTTTTTGAGAAATATGGGAAGGAAAGTAGAACCAGATATCACCGGTAAAAGCTGCAAACCACCATTTTATATTTCGATTTAAAAATTGGCTGTTGTGTAGTGAATACCATCATGCCAGTCATACACATTCTCCTTCTCCAAAGTTTGCTCGGAAATAACATGAAGTGCATAGCATATGTATTCTGTGTCTGTGGGTAACAACCACACAGCTAGAAAGAAGAAATATTAGATTTTCAAGCCATGTCATTCGAACCCTTATCAAACTCTAGATTACTGATGACAAGATAGACAGACGCTCGGGGAACATCTATTGTCAAGAATGTCGCAGTAAGGAATGGAACAATGGCAGCCATTTTCATAATACATCGTCGTTTCAGGTCATGCAAAGGTCAAGAGACTGCAATTGATGATTCGAGCTTCTTTTTTTCTTTGATTTTACGAAAAAGCGAAAAAATTAAGGCCAATATATTACATCGAAGCAAATGGTGGGCATTAGGATTTTTTGTTGTCCTTTTTTTTAATTCTATTGTGTTGCCATCATGTTCTGGAAATCAACTCCATTCTCCATCTGTTCCTTGACGAACATTTCAAAGTACTATACGCATAGATTTTAGTAACGATGTTTACACTTCAAAGGCCATTGCACGTACCTGGAAGATAATAGTAACACACAAAAGGATACCAGTACCAGAACCAATAGCTCCAATCATATCAGCCAAGACAGAAACGGCACCGAGGCATGCGCCACCGAAAGAAGCAGCGACGGGAATGACACGTTTCAACTCCTTGTACATAGAGGTATCACGGTAACCAGCGATGACGAGTTGTTGGTCCTTCAATTGACGGGCAACATCGCGGGGAGAAGAACCAGAAACTTCAATCCAGGTCTTGGAAAGCAAAGCACAGCCAGCCAACATGATGGTGATGTAGACAACTGTGTGAATAGGGTCCAAAAGGGCATCAGTGATGTTGCGGGGTGCAGAAAGGTAGTAGGCAAAACCGCTCTTTGCGTACAATTGCGCAGAGCCTTCATAGGGTTCCCAAACACCAAGCAAGCGAACAAGGACATTGTTTTCAAACCGCTTGTAAAGCATCTGAGAAATCATGAAGATGTTGGAGGTCATCGTAGACTGAAGCATAATGGGCATGTTTGAGGTGTAGAAGAGCTTGATAGGGTAAGAACCACGTTGGCCACGGACACGGTTGGACTTGACAGGAAGCTCAACTCGAAAACCTTGCAAATAGATGACAACACCAAAAATGAGAGCAGTTGACAACAAGCTCATGACATTGGGCAAGTTAGCACGATAGAAAGCTTCCTTGAGAGCGCGGGTCTTGTCCTTGCGAGTCATCAAAAGGTGGACCAAAGCAATCAAGGCACCTTCAAACTCGTCACCTCGACCGGTGTTGATGGTAGTAGGAGAAAGAGCCTTCCAGAAGATGGTTTCGCAAATGTTGGTGGCAATGAACAAATTGATGCCAGATCCAAGACCGTAGCCCTTTTGCAGCAATTCGTCCAACAAGAGAGTGATCAAGGATGCGACGACCAACTGGATAACCAACAACAAGCAGACACCAGCACCGATCTCACGGGGGCTGCCGTAGAGGCCAGTCAAGACGGAGACAGTGGCATGACCAAAAGCAATAATCATGGCGAAAACTGGTAGCAATACATATCAGGAAACCATGCTTACACATTCCTCGTGTCTTTGCATCTTTGCACTTACGCTTTTGGGCACCGCTGAACAAGGCACGGTCTTCCTTCAAGCTGTAGTCCACTTCGATAATGTTTGCGCCAGAAAGCAATTGCATAATCATTCCAGAGGTAATAATAGGAGTAATACCAAGTTCCATGAGAGTGCCTCTGTTGGACGCGAGGATAACTCTCATCCAGAACAATGGATCTGAGGAATCAGATGACATGATGCCGTACAGAGGGACTTGAGACATGACCAAGAAGATGAATAGAGTTACTGCTGTCCACATAACCTTTTGGTTGAAAGGAACCTGCACGTGGTGATTTTAGAGACACTGCCCAAGTATTTGATTAGCTAGCAAACACACCTTGCGATCGGGTGTCGCGATTTCTGGAAGGATGGCCATAAACGGCCGTACCAAGTGGAGTACCCTGACTATAAAAACGCGTCAGCATCAAAGAGCTTGACTGAACAGAGTGTCAAAATGTTATATTTGCGCAACTTACAGCCCATGGTTGATGGAGTTGGTGGGGGAGAAGAACGAAAGCCAAAGTCGGTATGCTGGTCCCCGATGGAGCGTAAAGAACCAATCAGGAGAATTCAGCCAATGAAATTTCTCCACCTTCAAGACGGAGTGTCTCGCTTGGCAGCAGGCGGTGTCATGTAAGTACTTTATCAATACAGTGACTCAAAATTTGAGCATTCTGCAAGGTAATCGAGTTACGCAAAATTATTGGGCAATCTCCTTCTCTAAAGGGGCCATCTTTTCATTTTTCTTTTCTTTACACTCAGGCTAGTTTGTGATATTCAATATACTTATCTCTCGTCCATAACTATTAAACAATAAAATAGCTCGATTTAACAGAACAGAGTCACGCGTATATCAGTCAGAGAGTGTTGTCCGGGGTTCGAAGTCAATACGATCCGATAAGAGCAAAAGGTCGACAGTTTGGACGAATATTGGATATTTCAAAGGGAAAACAAGATGCCTTTGTTCAATCATGAACGCTGATTTCTTTTGCTTTTCAACTTCAAATGGATTGCGACGGCCTTCAAGCAAAAAAGACAGCACGACATTGTAGTCAATTACCTCTACAGAGTCCGTCAACGCAATAGCTTTATGAACACATGAGAGAAGTACGTATCATCTTGTTAAGTCTATTCAGAACCCTTTTTGATTCTCGGCTTTACCTGCAAGAATGGGATCCCGACCACCGCATTCCTATTCGTCGTCTTCAAATACGTTTCAATTGACTTGTGCTATCCTCGGCGCAGTCCGGGAACGATCCATCCTCAGAATGCTTCACGAGATCCTATATCAGCGACGCTTGCTGCATCAACTATCATAGAAGAGGGATTACAAATATCAGAGGAAGAACGACAAGGCGAGCTTCTGGTTATGAAAAATTCATTCCAGTATCTCTCTGAGCTGCAACTAGAGGGATTGCAGTGTTTTGTGGTATTTGTATCTGATAAACTGTCGAGGCATTGAAGTTCATTTTGGAGAAACACTTCCCTGTACTTTCTGCAACCACAAGTCGTTTTGTAGCTGGCAGCCATTGAGATTGTCGGAAAGGAAAAATTTTAGCACCTTGATCCTTCTTTTTGGTTGAAAAGAATATATGATGATGCTTCATGGCCTGTTAAACGATCAAGCTTCGCTGCTTTTTTGCGGTGGAGGGATGACGACGCATGCCCGGGCCAACACCTTGTTACGAACTCAGGGTGTGTTATTTGAAGATCTGATATCATTTAAACCAGAATTTCCAATCTTAAAAATGAAAATGAAGAAAACTTTGGAAATGTCCGTGGCTGGTTGCCATGGACAAGGTTATATGAATCGTTTTGAAATCATATCCCTCTGTATCATCAAGAGTATGTCTCTAGGACTGCAGAGTAACGAAACTCGATGTTACTTCAGGATGAAACTGTGAGGATATGCTCATTATAAAAGCCACATACATCGAAGCTTCGGGACTCAGAAACTTTTTGCCCACTCTGGGCTAGCAGCGGAGCACAGAGATACCTGAATCTGTAACAAATCTTATAGATTCAAGAAATGAATTCATCGTTCTGAGCATACTATATCAGCGCTATAAACATGTGCGCTGTCATTGCAATTTCTGTGCAAGGTCTTTTTCAGAGTGACAGGACGTTAAATTGGACGTATTTTACCTAGTAGATACAGATTCATCATCATAAAGCCCTCAGATGGCTATCAATTTCTTTGTTATATCCTTACACTGAAAATGCATTGCATAGTGATCAGATATGGTTGAATTTTCCTCGCTGTTTGGAGCCTAGGCGAATCTTTTGGATTGAAGGAGATTGTAAGCGGCAATTTCGCTGTGTACAGTAGTTGTCTCATTTTCGCATAAAGTGTACAGTCAGTTTTCCTCCCTCAAAGTATGAGACCGAGCTCTGTCGTACGATTTGCTAGTACATTGCGAGGAGGCCGCAGCAGTGCTCCACCTCCAGTTCCCAAATTCTTTCGAGATACCGAGATTTCTTTAGCTCACGTAGGCAGTTTGTAAATGTCCTGATCGATCTCGTGGATGCTCATCGTTTCGATCAATACTAGTTTATGGTCCGTGGCCAAGTTATTTCATTATACCGACAGATTCTTCGATGTACCAAAGGTAGCAGAAAGAGAGCACAAAAGAACTGCAATGGGCTAGTTAACATATTTTGAGTTACCAGGTCTCGACAAGGCAAGTGCCAAGGAAGTCAGGGACTGGGCTCGTGCAGATTTCGAAAGATACCGGCATGAAAAGGACATAGTAAGTAAAGAATTATGGACTGTAGAGTCGAGTAACTGATATATACTATGTTTAACTTACAGGAAAAGATTCGGTCGCTATTGTCATCAGGCAAACAGCAAATGCATTCCCTTCAGACATCCTTAAATTTAGCACATGCTGACAAAATGTAGTTCTTATGTAAATAGAAAACTCATTTCAATTGTTTCGTTCTTTTATTTTTTTTACTGGATCTCTATTGTCCAACCGCAAGCACTGACAGACGCCTTGGGATCCTTGATGACAGCTTTCTGCGACGAAGGATCGTAATCAAACTCAACGTCAGTGCGTCCGCCATTGACAGAGACAACGGTGACTTTGCTAGGTTTGCGGGAAAGACCAAGCAAATGGATACGTTCTACGCGTAGAATCTGCATAGACTTAGCAAAAGTCTCGGCTGCTTCGCTCTCGAGTTTCTCGTGCAAGCTTGAACATGTCAAGCGGTTCTGCTCAAACTTGAATTGGGTATGAATGTATGCACCAGACTCGTAGTCATAGCTCTCGCCATCATCGATGTACAAGTCGCCTTGTGCGGAACCCTAAGACAGCTGGTGTTTAGAATATTTTGCTATACATCAAGGATGAATACGACCATGTCTCTTACATTCTGGTCAAGAGCAATAACGAGTGTAAATGGATCAAGCTTCATGCTGTGGGAGCTACGTCTCACACGCTCTCGCCGTGGCACAATGTATCCGCCGCGGTAGTAAGCAGGTATCTTGCCGAGTGGAGCATCGACAGTATGGATTCCAGTCAAGGAGACTGGCTTGTGTGTTGCCATATCATACCAAGGCTATGAAATCCAATTTAACTTCCATTGCAAAGTTATCGGTATTTGTTTGCAAAAATTTACCTGATTGCCAGGGAAATAGACCTGGGTATCGGTTGCTCCCTCCTTGGTGACAGGCTTGACCATGATGCCTCCGCCAAGCATGAATTGATCCTCGGTAGCAAATAACTGCTCATCGTCAGGGAATTCCATAAACATGGGTCGCATCATAGGTGTGCCTTGTTTGTATGCCTCGTAGAATAAAGTGTACCAGTAGGGCAACAGAGCGTAGCGTTCACGGAGGGCTGCTTTGGTCATCTCACGGTATGGTTCCGGGACAAGGTAGGGCTCACGACGCTTGGTATCAATGTGGGCATGTCCACGGAAGAAAGGTTGGAACACGCCGGCTTGGTACCATCGAACGAGAAGCTCTGGAGCCGGGTTACCAAAGAAACCAGGAATATCTGCACCTGTGAATACGACACCGCCCAAACCGTTAGTCAATGACATTGGGTTTGAATAGTATAGTGCCTCCCAATTGGCCATGTTGTCGCCGGTCCAGACAGCGCCGTAACGCTGGGCGCCAGCATAGAATCCACGGGTCAAGACAAAGGGTCTTTTTGGTACAGCGGTGCGGTCACGAACACCTTCGGCCGTAGTTCCATGCTATGCAAACGAACTGATTAGTTGCAATTTAAAAGGAAAAAAAAGCAAATAAACTTACCGAAATCAAGCTGTAAAGATTATGGAGGACACGGTGTTCCCAGTTACCGTGATGAATCATTTCCTTTTGCATAGTGATTTCAGGGCCGTTGAAAATAGATGGTTCGTTCATATCATTCCAAATATGAACATTTTCTCGGGTTCCTATAAACTTATCAAACTTGAACTGATCCTTCCACCAGCTGCGTGCTTCTGGTTTGAAGAAGTCGACCCAAGAGGATTGTCCAGGCCAGCACCATGCTTCGTAATCAGCGCCAGAGGGCTGTTTTACAAAGAGATTGTCATCCTTTGCCTCACGGCATACGCGATAATTGTCAGTTCGTTTGATGTGTGGATCGATGATGGTAACGAGCTGTCTGCCCTTATGGTCCAAAGCCTTTGCCATCTCGATTGGATCAGGGAATTTGTTGGGTTCCCAAGTGAAGTACTTTCGATCATCTGTGTATTCAATGTCCAACCAGATGACGTCGTAAGGCATGTCATGCGCGTCGAATTGGCTATCTACTTCCAATACGTCCTTCTGATTGATGTAGTTCCATCGACATTGGTGATATCCAAGCGAAAATAACTGAGGCAACATGGCTGTTCCAGTCAATGCCGTGTATTGGCGCAAAACATCTTTGCTTGTTGGACCGAGGAATACAAAGACATCGAGTACACCAGCTTCTGACATCCAATGCGTTTGCGTAGTGATCTTATCTTCAGATTTCTTGCCAAAGCTCAATACTTTTTGCATCGAGGACTAAATCACCTGTGAGCTGCAGAGTGCTTGGTGGCTCATTGCAAATACGTACCTTGGCATCAGGCTTCTGTTTTACAATATCGATCCATGTTTCGGAAGGGTTCATCCAAAAAATACCGGCAGAGAGGTCCTTGCGGTGGGCAATCATGAAAGGTACAGCACCGTACAGTGAAGTTGGGCTATCGAGGGCATATTCAAAGACGTCGGTGTTGTAAAGTCGGTACGGATCTGTGTATGCATTGTCTCCACCTCGAGTTTCTTTTAGCGAGAGGCTTGAGGCATGTTCCTATGTAGTTTTTCGTTGAATCGAGGCTTTCGCTCTCCACACACGGACGATGCACGACTTACAGGAATACCGTAAACATGGCCAAAGTTATGGAAAGTCACATCCAAGGCGACACTTTCGGGTCCTATCCGTAATATAAGCTTAGTCTGTTACTCACATACTATTAGCATTGCATTTTGCTCACCATTTGGTTTAGGATCTGTCCAGGTCTTGAATGTTTCTTCCCATAGATCAACTTCCCAGGGCGCATCCACGAGTTCCTTGGTGCCATCATCCTTGACCTGCTCAATTTTCTTTGGGGTATGTGTATCTTTGGTTCTGAGATGCTCGAAATTGAACAATCCACGGTCGTTAAGAGTGATAACAAGCGAGTCATTAACATGGAAATCAATGCGCACCGGATTGGAATGTACAATAACTTTGTGCGAATCATCCATAGCAACAGTTACTGTTCCATCCTCGTTCTTTTCGATCGAAGATTTACTGAGCTTCGGCTCTTTGCTGAGAGTATACTTTGCGTGTTCATCGTAACGAGGTTTGATAGGATTCTTCTCGTTGACACGAACCCGGGCGGTATTGTCTTGCAGTATGCTCAAATCCAGCGTAAGAAAAACGTTCTTGTCAGTGTTTTCAATGTCTGCTCTGAATCCTGCTTCGTCGACCGCGATGGAATCTTGAAGGAGAACATAGGGAGAGGTGAACGAGTTGGCAGGATCAGTCGCCATATCTGCATAAGCACGATTGCGACGACAGAATCCAGATTGCGCGCAAGTTTTGAAGTCTTCTCGCTTCATTGCTGCTGTTAGCACAGCAAAGAAGAGGACGAGGAGACATAGACTCCCGGACCTTTTCGAGAATAGAGGCATAACGAAACAAGCAGCAAGCGAGATTCAGGACGCGTTCACGTAGTAACAATCCTTTGCTTTATCCAATGAAATTGCATACTTTGCTGCGGCTAAATAATCTGCCTCCAATCATCGTATTCCACTTCATGTTGGAGCCATTACAGTGGTTGGCATGGCAGTTCCGGTTCGCTAACCACTGGTAGTACTCTATGGTTGTAAAAGATCGGCTGTTCCCTATCTTCCCTGCCTATCTGACTCTCTTTACCTCGTGCATCCTGTCTTCATCCCAGCCTCTGTTTCTGTCTCGGTCTCTGGTGTGTCTCGGTGGTTGGACCTCTGGGTGGCAAGCAACCACTATCTGCAAACCAGTATGTATCAAGTGGTAAATTATTCAAATCCTTATTACATTAGTCTATCATTACGTTCCTTTCGTTCCCCATCTTGATCAATTGACGCGTTTTTCCTTCCTCTTTGTTGGTGGACCTTGGGACTAGCCGTTCCAAGGGCCCCATCATCCAAGGTTAAGTTGGTAACTTGCGCAAACTGATATAATGCGTCTCCTTGCCACTTTTTTCAATACAAGAACAGTTTTATTCGGGTAGTTGATACAGTTTTGGAAGCGCCGTAACAGTCTGCTGCCACAGATCCCTTCTAAAAATCGAAATTCTGCATGATTGCTCTGCCGGTGCTGAGCTGAAGGCTACTGACATCAAATGGCAAGCATGCGCATCTTCTTGCTTTTTCATTGCACATTCCATACAGGATTTCGTCAGATGGCTTTAGTAATTAGTTTAGGCAATTGTTGATATAGAGTAACACAAGCGTTGTCTTGGAGCATCGTCAACAGCAGGGCTTTCTTTGCTAACAAAGATTGTTACGCCATTCTCACACCAAATAAGCTGTTTTAAATTGTTTGTAACAAGGTTGTTGTAAGCACGAGCACTCAATTTAGGCGCCAAAGAAAATTGCCGCTCTGGTCGTTTCCTCGGCATCTAGAAGCGATCCGCGACTCCCAACTCCTGGTTTCTGTGTAAGCATCCCAAATATGTACAGCACTGGATAAACTACAGTGCTGTACAAAGCATCGCTTCCACCCGATGCGTTTCCTAGGATGCTGTAAACAACCCTGCAGTAACCTGAAACGAGGGCGTTGCTAGCTTGTAAATAAGCGAGCAGTTCCATAGTATTTTCCATGAAACATTGCAAAGTCGAAAACTGTTTAATCGGCAAGAATGAGAAAACACACGCACACAATACACACATTTTTGTCGCAGCATGTGCATCGCACAGCTCGGTCAGCAAATGAAAAATCTCCTTGGAAACACATTAAAATGATTGGCTGTGAGTGTGGGAACAGACTCACACTAGAGCGCCAAAATAGCGCAAGCCGGAGAAGGAGCTCAGGCCAGAAAAACTTTTGTCCGACGAAAGTGGAATTTCGGCTTCATTGGAAAAAGAAAAGCAAGCCAAAATGACGATGAGCCTATATGCATTCAGGCGCCCGTTGCTGTGACAGCTATGTAAGAATCTCGGTATCCTGCAAACCTTAAACATCCAAAAACCTGATAAGAAAGGTGGAAAAAGCGATAAAAATGGGAGGTAGGTCTCGATGCTGGTGCGACGCCAAACAAAAATACAAACCTCCTTTAATGAGGGTCATCCGCGGGTGGTTGCATACATTCTTTTTGCCGCGGGATAAACTTTACTTTGCCCAGCAAAAGAGCAATGTATTAGGGTACTACTTGGAGGAGTTTTATGAGAATAACAGCTGGTAGCATTTTCTCTCGTCATCGATTCTACAGAAATCTCCAGAAGTGTCGCCAATTCTCCAATGACTCATGAATTGCCGTGGGACCTTCCATATGTGTGAAATGTGGGGGGAATATTTCTCCAGCCTATGAAATCGCGGATGCTCACCAGGCCCCGCGGAGTTGCATCATGGCCATTTTTGGATCAGAGTGTCTCACGGCCACCGACCCCGATGCTGTATAAATAGGCCCGTGTTTGCTATCTCTTTTTACGCTACAGTTATCTCAATTTCCAATACACACATCAAATTCGAAGCAATGGATCCCGGATACAAGTACCTCCAACGCATCAAGACCGTTCCTAACCTCATCAACGAGGACCCAAGTATCGTTACTCCAAAGAACTCAAGTTTTATGGACCTTCCCTGGAGTGATCTGTCAAAGCTCGTTGCCACTCATGATTCAAAGGGCCGTCGAGCCTCTGGTGCAAGCACTGCTTCCTCTGGAACTGACTCTTCAAGTAAATCCACACACGGTGTAGAACACGAAGAACTTGGCAACTGGGACTCTATGACTGGATACCAAGATGCTCAACACATCGCCTATCACTAAAATTTCCAACTGATCCGCTTTCTAAATCCTCTTCTATCACACGTTTCCGCACACAATCCTACTACATTTCTTTGGTGATTGATCACGCATCTGCATTACTCTAATTGTTTCGTTTTTAATTCTTCTATTTTTGCATGACAATAAAACGCTGAACCAAATTGCATAAGCAACTTTTCAACTGCATGACGCGGCTTGCTGTTTACCTTTTTTTTGTTTATGATTGTTTATCAGTTTGCTCCTTTTTCTTCTTTCTTTTCCTGCATGTTTGATAATGGCATCAGCAGTAACCTGGAATGACCCCCTTGATGCAGATCTCAAATGGATCCGTCATCTGCAGCGTCACCAACCGCATCAGCTGTTAGGTGCGCTTCATGAGACAACATATCGATACCAAGATGACGAACGTTACCGCAACGATCCTCGCTATGTGAGCTTGTGGCATCAATACGCTTCATTCTTCCACGATCCAGAGCTTGTCTACCAATGGATAAAGTCCAAGAGGATTGGTGAGGACGTGGGAACTACGATACACGTGGCCACATATTGTGATACCGAGCACAGGTAATCTATTCATTGATATGGTTGCAAATGGCAAGAATGTCGAAGACAAACCTCTCATTGAGTGCTTAAAATAGACTCCAACCGAGGGAGAGGGGGAGCGATAACAATGGAAGGCTGCTGGGTGATGCATACCACCGTACCAAGCAGAATTTGCCTCGTAAGCTGAAGCAACTGCCGCCCATGCGTGGTATTTCCATCCACCAAGTACCCAAAAATTTGAGCGACCTAGTGGATTGGATCGAGTTTAGATTAGCTTATGATAGCAGAGCTGCTATGCTTCGACGATGCTACAAGGAGCAGTTGATCGAGTTATCATTTGAGGAGATCAGAGCACAGTCCTATCAGCAGAACAAACAAGGAAGAAAGATTAAAAAGCGGTGCCACCGCCGCGGAGAGGCTATGGGTCAATCGGCTCAGCGTCTCCGTGTTGTTGAGCACCCGCGGACATTACCTCTCAGTCCGAATTTCGTCCGACATATCCTCTCTTCTTTATCAATACCTCTCACAGCTTACACCGGTTATCACACATATCGGGAACAAAATGCACCCCGTGAACGTATCAAATCCAAGGTACGCTTAGGCGATATCACTTACACTGTCATCTCCAAGCTAGGCGAAGGTGGTATGGGGAAAGTCTATCGTATCGAACATTCTTCTGAGCCTTATGCACTCAAAATCGAAACACCACCCAATCCATGGGAGTTCTACATTATGAGACAATTGGAGGTTCGATCGGTACTGCACTGTACATACGCTCACTCCTTCCATCATTACGAGAACACTGGTCTCCTCATCATGGATATGAAAGAAGGAATGACACTCTTGGAAGCGCTCAACTTTTACCGCGAACAATTTTCGCAGCAACAAATGCCAGAACCGCTTGTTATTTACATTGCAGCGAAATTGCTTAGCATTACATCAAAGCTACATAAAGCAAGCATCGTCCACGGCGACTTGAAGACGGATAATGTCATGATACATGCTTACGACGGCGGCGATGTATGCTTGACGTTGATCGATTTTGGGCGCTCTGTTGACTTGACTTTGCTACCAAGCTCTCCACAGTTGAAAGCTGGCTGGCAAGTCGATGACAGCGACTACGTATTTCTTTCGCAAGAGATAGCATGGCCGGCTTGGAAAATTGATTACTGGGGTGTAGCTGACACAGTGCACTGGCTACTTTATGGAGCTTCAATGAGAACTCAGTTGTTATCGGAAGGCCGATACATGGTTACGAAGCCGTTGAGGCGATACTGGCAAAAGGAGCTATGGACAAAATTTTTTGAGTCGCTTCTCAACCCACCAGCCAAAATGCAGCCCACGATGCCCATGCAAGCGCTGGCTAGGGAATTCGAAGGCAAATTCGACAAGGCAGCAGCGACGTCGTATGTTTTAAAGCTGGGAGTAGTCAGCTCCAGTAAGAAGAGACAGAAAAGTCGACAAGGAAGATATAGTTGATGGCGAACATTGAAAAAATGTATTTGTATGTGCAGACCAAGTTAACATATTATGGTTTGTGCAGACTTATTCCTTGGGCAATAGCTCTGTGATTCATACACCACGAGCGTGCTTAATAAACATCATGAGGACAACAACTAGTATATCTCATGTTTGTATGCATACAATGAGTAAAAAGCAGAGCTGGGCAGCAATGGCGTGCATTGGGACTTCAAATTACTGCGGCCTGAGTGCGCTGTCAAAAAATTTACCTCTTCTCAACCCCACTCTGTATTCAAGCAATTGATAGATAATAAAGTAATCATGGAATCGTCTACCGGCAGTGACAACAAGCCTCAACAGAAAAAGAAGCCCCAACGAAAGGAAGGCAACGAACGACGGGATCGTTCGAAATCGCACCGCCCAAAGGGCAAGCAGTCGGCCAAAACCAACAAGGACAAGGAGAAGGAAGCCGCAGCACCAGTTCCAGAACCGGCTCCAGCTGAACCCGATGCATCGCAAAAGGAAGACGACGACGATGCTTCCTCAGTCGACAGCGGTGAACTGTGCTTCATTTGTACAGAACCCATTGTAACTTATGCGGTTGGCGCGTGCGATCATCGTTTCTGCCACTTGTGCGCTCTGCGTTTGCGTGCCTTGTACAAGACACGCAACTGCGCATACTGCAAGGTAAAGAGAAATCATTGCCTTTATATATGGTGTTATATTTAAAAAGTGATAGTTAACGAATGTGTGATATTTCTTGTCTTGCCAGACTGAGCAACCGATCGTGATTTTTACCAAAGATGCAGAGAAGCCATTTGAGAGCTACACACCGAATGATTCGCCTTACTCGGACAAGAAACTGGGTCTTCGGTTTGAGGACAAACAGTCTTATCAGGATACTATGTTGCTTCTGCAATTCAACTGTCCAGATCCAAGCTGTGATGTGGCATGTGACGGATGGTCTGAACTGAAGCGGCACGTCAAAAAGGCGCACGACAGATACCTCTGGTAAATGATTGGGTGTTGTCATGTTGAATGTTGAAATTAAGAAAAACTTTTCCAGTGACCTGTGCACTAAGCACAAGAAGATCTTTGCGCACGAGCATACGCTGTATACCTGGCACCAGCTGCATAAGCATTACAAATCTGGAGATAAGGCTTTGAGCGATGAAACCGGTTTCAAGGGACATCCAGAGTGCCATTTTTGCCACATCAGCTTCTACGGCACAGATGAATTGTATGAACATTGTCGCGATAAGCATGAGCAATGCCATATCTGTGTGCGCAACGGTATTCGACACGAGTATTACGCCAATTACGACAGCCTTGAACAGCATTTCAAGAACGATCACTACCTCTGCATTTATCGAGAGTGTTTGGACCGCAAGTTTGTCGTATTTGAATCGGATATCGACTTGAAAGCGCACGAAGTCGAGGAGCACGGCGCACCCATTTCTCGACTTCAGAGATCCAAACAAACAGAGGCAAGGAGAGTGGATGTTCAATTCGACTATGGCAGAGGTGAAAGGAATACTCGACGAAATAAGCCCCGAGCGGAGGAAATGGAAAGCAATGGAAGAGAAGCGGCATCAACGTCGACGACAGCAAATAGAAGACCGTCACCATCATCATCGAGAGCTCAGAGTATCCTTTCAGAGGAAAACTTCCCAGCAGTCGGTGCTGCTGCTCCAGCGCAATCATCATCATCAGCGTCGACTAGGAAATCTCAACAGAAGCAACCACAAAAAGGTATTTGCAAACCACCTGGCTTCGGTGCGCTCTCCGCCGATAACTGGCCAACTTTGGGTGCCAGTAGTAGTGCCAGTGGCAGCAGCAGCGGTGCCTCTGCATCCGCATTGTCGTCAGCCGCGGCATCTGTAGACCCGCAAACTGTATCAAAGCATGCAGCATTTTTGGAACGCGTTTTTGATATGCTCAAGAGCCACGAGAAGGTGTCACAATATCGATCTCTGACGAAAGCTTATCGGGAAAACTCAATTGATGTCGATACCTATGTCAATGAAGTCGCTGATTTATGCAACAGCAACATTGAACACTTACGCAAGATCTTCAAGGGTACAGAAGAATTAATGGATATCCCAGAAAAGAAGACCGAGATTGTGCGTACTTGGCGAAACAAGGAGATCGCTGTAAGTATCAATGATATACCTGCTTATTTTTGCGTTATTCAAACTAGACGACATGTAGATCCAAAATTTCCCAGCTCTTGATGCGCAACCAGCAGGGCACGGTACATCTTCGCGCGTGCTTGTTATAAAGTCAAAAAACACCAGGGCTGGAGGCACTCGGACTACAGGCAAGTCCAAAGCCGGTGTGTGGGATCGTGTAGCCTCAGCAGCAAGTGGCGCTTCTGGTGGCAGTCCCACTCGATCTTCACCGCAGTCCTCGAGACCTAGCTCCCCAGCCTTGTTCCCTCCGCCGGTTCTGATGAATGGCCAGCGTACAGCTTGGTCAGGAGCTGCAGCGCGATCGCAAACAGCTGAAGAGAATTTCCCTGCGCTGAAGCCAGCCGATCACTTCCCATCCCTTCCTTCTGCACCGAAACCGGCTTCCCGTATCCATTTCCGTCGTAACAACAAGGCTGAAACAGCCAATGCCTGGGGAGGTGGCAGCGCTGCTGCCGTCACAGCAGATACAGAACCCCCCGCTGATGAAGGAATTGCTGACCAAGGAAAAAAGAAAAAAGGCAAAAAGAACAAGCAGGTCTTGATGCGAGTTGGATTGTAATAGATGCTTTTCAAAAAGAAAGATACATGCAATGCACATAGTACTTTTTTGTATATCCATATCTCCAAACTATGTTCCATTAATACCGTCATTTGTCGCTCAATATACACCTGACAATTCCTCGCGAAGCTATCTGCATTACTTGTTTTTGATGAACCAGCATGCATGTATAATCTAGTCTTAATTATCCTGCATTCGAAACGGAGCACAAACCATATGCATAATCAGAACAATGAATGATCTGCCTGTGCTGTTGATCACCGCTGAAACTGAATTGCGTCGGCATGATTGAGGTGCAGCTCTTCTCCATTCTTTCACATGCTCACAATACCAATCCTTGACCGTCTGACCTTTCGAGACTACCAAGGGTACTTTTTATGCAGGTCCAGTTTGCAAACTGCAAAAAAGACTGACGATCGACGTAGGCTGCTCCTGACGATCCTGTTCTTTGGGTTCGAAAATGTCATTCGACTCATCGTGACAGTTCTTCCCTCCTTTGTCATTAGAGGCATCGATGCCTTCATCGCCAGGCAAGTTCCCGTTCAATGTCTGGTGTCGCAGCGGTAAAACCTGACAGCAATTAAATGCAGTGCTTTTCCCTGGTTGTCAAAGCGAGAAACCGAGCCTCACGTCAGTCCTCTCGAAAAAGCAGAGACGTTTGAAAAGATGATGCGCTTGTGGCAAGTAAACCAACACTCGCGTCGAATATAAAAATCGACTCTAATAATTTATGTTAATGCAGGAAGCAGTATGTGTCAGAGCAGCACGTGGTACGGACAAGAGACGACTACCTTCTCTGCATACATCGCATTCCTTCGCCGATACTTGTAGAGCCCAAAGTCAGCGCAATCAAAAAAGCAAAAGAATCGATACGAAAAGAAAAGACCAAAATTCACGTGATTGACAACATTGAGCACTTTAGCGAGAAACTTCCTGCATGTCCAGCTGGCGAGCGGAAACCTGTCGTATTGCTGTACCACGGTTTCTTAATGTCGTCTGAAGTTTGGGTGTGCAACGTGGACGAGTATCGCAATCTACCCCTTTTACTCGCTCACCGAGGCTACGACGTATGGTTAGGGAATGCACGTGGAAACAAGTATAGCCAAAATCACCTGTGGAGAAATCCTCGCCATCAGGACTTTTGGGAGTTTTCGATCAATGAGTTTGCCATGTCAGACTTACCCGACACAGTCAATGTGAGTACTAACAAGGAATCATTATTTGGCACGATGCCCTTACAGACTCCCTAGTATATCCTTGAAGTAACGGGAGCACCGAGCTTGACATACATCGGGTTTTCACAAGGAACTGCTCAGGCATTTGCTGGTCTCTCTATCAATCCAGACCTGAACAAAAAGATCAACCTCTTCATTGCATTGGCACCCGCTACTACACCCAAAGGATTGCATCATCCGCTTATCGATGCTTTCGTGAAAGCTACGCCATCAGTCATCTATCTACTTTTTGGCAGGAAAACGCCGCTAAAACTAGCCCTTTTCTGGCAACGCGTGATTTCGCCGCCAATGTTTGTCAAGCTGATCGACGGTGCAGTCAACTTTTTATTTGGCTGGAGAGGGCACAATATAAGCGACGAGCAAAAGCTCGTCAGTTACCAGCATCTATACAGTTTGACAAGCGTCAAGTCTTTAGTGGTAAGTCTATAGCATGCGCTAGCATACCGCGTGGTTTATCTGAAAGGCAAAAAACTTTTAAGCACTGGTTCCAAATTATTCGTACAGGCCAGTTCCAAATGTACGACGAGATGCCAAGCCGCTTACCGTATCACAGCTCTAACGCTGTGATGGACCATGTCCCACCACGATTTCCGACAAGGCAGATCAAGACTCCTATTGCTATATTCTATGGAGGCTCTGATTCACTGGTAGACTTTGACGTACTAGCTGCCGATTTACCGTCGCCCCTCGTGTACGTCAAGGCTATTGAAAAATGGGAGCATTTGGACTTTTTGTGGGCAGAAGGCATCGAAGAATTCGTGTTCCCCGACATATTGCGATTGCTGCAGCATTTCAATCCAGCTCCTTCAAGCATAGTAGATAGCCAGAAGAAGCTAGCGGCCTTCTAGACTGTTGAGTAGATAAGTGTGTGTGCATTATTGTCTCTTTTTATAATTAAACTGTACAAATTCGGTAAACGAATTGAGTCGAGGCCAAGGACATCGTGAGAAGGGTCGGGGGAGGTGGGAAGGGATAAACACTAGAGGGGATTACAGTAAAAGACTAAAAGTAGTTTCCAAGGGTAGCAGGTCCAGCAGCTGCCTGGTAATGTGGCGCCGCAGGCGAAGTATGCGGCTGCCTAGGCGACGGTTGAGGAGAATATTGTTGCTGATGAGCAGCATGCTGCTGTCTCGGAGAAGAAGTAGAAGAAGGAGGAAGATAATGCTGCGTGTTTGGTGATATGGGAGAATGATGGTATTGCTGCATTTCAAAGTAGGATCCAGGATCTTCGTAGTATGGCTGTCGCGGCAGCGGCGGAGCTGGGGATGCGTATGTATGATGATAATAAGGATCAGAAGCATACGATGACACATCCGTGTACGCTCTTCTAGGTGGAGCTGGACTGAACGGTTGCGTCGGTACAGCTGGCTCACTGTAAGGCGTCATCGGTGCAAACCGTGAATACTCGGACGGCGCATAGTCACTGTACGCAGGTGCAGCAGCAGCCGCACGCAACGGCCGTGTATCGTCATACATGTCGAATGGCTCGATAGCAGGTACCGTGGGTTCGGCTAGCTTGGTAGACGCCGCCGATTCGGGATCCTTTTTGCCATTCTTTTTCATCTTCTGCATCCGTTTCTCCTGTTCCCGTATTCGCTTCTTGCGCTGCTTCTCGAGTAACTCGGATATTCTAAAGTAACAAGGAATTAACAACCTTGAAGGAGGGAAGCATATTAAAAAAAAGCAGCATTACCTCTTGTCGATCTTGTGGCAGCAATACTCTTTAAGGTTTCCCTGGATCTTCATGAATACCGGAATGTAAAGGATGCATGCTGTGATAAGTTCGATCATGGAGAAGATCCAGATAAGACACGTGAAGCTCATGGATACCAATGCGATGCGCTGAGGCCAGTCGCCGTATGCATCCCAGTCATCAGAGAATTGAAAACCGCCTACAGCAATAGATCATGTTAGTCATCTATATATATATATATATATATATATATATATATTATT
>NW_027192152.1:838416-841718 GCF_041956525.1 Rhizomucor pusillus
CTATATATATATATATATATATATATATATATATATTTGCAATCCTCCTGCTGGTAATAGTGAGCTAATTGTAGGACTTGCCTGATTTATTCGTCCACAATGTTTTTAGCAGGACGTACACCGTTACACCGGCAATAATCTGACGCGGACCCTGTGCAAACAAGAGCTTCTTCCAACCTTTCAAGGTGTAAAACACAAAAAAGGCAAAGTAGTCGCTTGTTTTGCGCGAATCGTTGATTTTTCGAAACAGGCAGAATCGAGAGTAGCTGCGCACCGAATAGTACCGGTAGGCCATGTTGTTGGTAACAGCTAGCGAGATATCCCGCGACGCAATGACCGATCGAGCTTTGTAAATATCCCAAGCAAGCAACAAAAAGGAGAGCGCTATGCATCCGACGAAAATCCATTTACTGTAATTAAAGGGAACGAGTGGTTCTTGAACAAGAGACCATTTCTGTACGAATATACTTATTAGCCTACAGCGCTGCGCTGTGCTCAAAAGATAGCAAAAATACTTGCGTTGTAGATGAGAAGAATACCGGCAGACCACAAGTCAGCAAAATACGATGCTGTAGATATAATGATGAGTATATACAATACGAGATATCTAGTAGGCTGCAGCGTCAGGATATGGTAGATGGTAGACAGCGTTGATCCTGGTTTGTACCTAAAGTAGTTGTAGCAACTGTGCTGTCGAAATTCGTCAACGTCGATGAAGTCGAACTTGTGATCAGGCACGAGCTCGCGTTTCCATTTGGGACCGGTTTGGACCTTTATGAATTTGCTGGCTCTATCCTGGAAGATTCGACTGGCTCTTTTGGCCGTTTGGCCGGCCATAGTGCAAAGGAAGGTGAAGGGGAAAAGAAGGGGAAGAGGAGAAAAGAGATGAAAGAATAGAAGAAAAAAAGCCAACTTCTCAAGCGACCGGCAGAGAAAGGGACAATTACTGTTTGTGCTACCACTGTGTCTCTCAGGGTGTAACACAACATTGCCGTGGAAACGAGCAAGAAAAAATTCTACGTACGCGCGGAGGTTTGCAATGACACCACGCACAATCAGAAGAACATGCTGCTATCTGCTGGAATTGTTCCTCTTCCCTCCTCCCTGCTTTCCTCCTCCTTTGCAAGACGCCATTGGTCCATATTTTCTTTTTCTCTGCCTTGGGTCTAACAGAAGAAAGAAATGGACTTTGTTTACTGAGGAGGCGGGATGGAATCTATTCTTCTCTTTTTACCAATTGCTCCTCGTGTTGTCTTGAACAGCCCGACATTGAAGTTTGCAGTTTCTTTCCCGCAACCAAAAAATGTGCGGTTTCACCAAGTATGGTCTTCGCCTTCTGTACACACGCTTGACCCTGAAATAGTGACAACATCGTCGTAAAGCTATCCCGTCGCACCAGCGGCGCGCGCGCTTTGTGGGATCCGCAGATCAGTCTTAATTGAAAAGATATAGTCAGAAATTGTCCACTAAAATGGATTATTTATGACTTCATGGGCCTGGGTCACAAATTCGAGTGAATTTTTAGTTCATTTGCGCTGAGGCTGATGGAAGCCAGCGCCACAAAGTCTAGGTCTATTCTTGTAACTGCAAGCTAACCCAAAATGGGTGTGTGTCTCACACTCAGACAAAGACCTGGTCTAGCAATCCAACAGTTACATCTTCATTATGCATAGTCAACTATGTTACCAAGCCGTGCTGACCGGCATCCTTATCCAAATCATGACTCTGTCACGATTTCCGAAGATTTCGCCTTCCATAACTCTCAAGGTCTTATAATATGTCTCAGAGTAATTTAATCTGTGAGCAACCGAACGCATCGCTCCAGCCAATGATCGTTACTCTGCCATCCAAGAACATGATCTAGAATTTTTATATGTCTCAGTTTCGGGAAGGTAAACAATACATCTGCTGCTATGCAAATCTCAAGTGGTTGTGACCGTACCCGAAAGCTTTCGTTATCGTTGCTGAGAAATGATAGTAGAGGAGATACAACAAGAGAAAGGAAAAAAAGATAATAGGTATGATCTATTTGTCTTGGAGAACGTAAAGTGATCGACATATGCGTCCTTCAAAGAATTCTATAAGCAGATGGTTGGAATTGTTGCGCTCTTGTAAGGGATTTGCTTCGGACAGACAATAACTGCTTATGTACATAGTTGATGTAGAGGAGATAAAGAATGTGGTTTACAAAACCACGAAGGCATGGTTTCAAATCGAGAACACTTTTAAGGGATCCATTCTTTGTATCCCGTCCTGTCTTTATTCAAGTGCATATAATAGGATTTGATTGTCCCCGTTCGTAAGCACTTTGACGAAATCTTTTCCGTCATACCTTTTTCCACCTTTTCTCATCATCTTATCTATTTATACGTATGGACGGTGTCAATCCCCTTCATCAGCAACGCGATCAGTCTGTCCAAGAGCGACTATTATTTGTCTGTCTGAAACAAATTCCCTCTTGTAATATCAGCGGCATCTGCCAAAGTTCGTCTCTTCCGAACCATGAGTAAACAAGAAATTTCGGACGGTGAGTTGAATCAATGTGCTCACGTTCGTGAACTTACGAAGTCTCCTAGATATCGCAAGATATGTTTAAAGATCGCGTCGAAAAAGGAAAACCTTTCACTTTGGAAGCGTTTGTCAAAGACAAAGGCGATTTCATCGTCAAAAAGAACAGTTCCCGGAGAGGACTTCATCAAGAGTTCGTGTTTCACTGTAGTCAGCAGTTCCGCTTGACTGTGAAGAACTCCTTCGACAAACATCTTATTGAAAAAGTCGAAGCCTGGTCGGGCCTGCAACTTGGTCATTTCTGGGAGCGCAACAAAAACAGACGATGGAGAGTCTAGCATTGAAGAGATCAAAAGCAATAACAGCTGTAAAACTAGTAACAGTACAGCAGTACCGCTGACTGCAAGCTTTCTTGCCGATTTCCACGTAACGCATCCCAAAACGAAACGCGATAGAAGGTGGATGCTAGCAAGCAGCCGAGCTGTGGAAAACGTGCTCTACAAGTATGGTCTAAACTGTACCTATGAACAGTATTTGAACTTGCGGAAAATGTAGATGCATAGATAGTAATAACATTGCTGCAGCTCCGCGTTTGGTCTTCGCATTTTGGCTCCATTGCAGAGGAGTTTCATATCAATCCGGTATTATTAGGTCTATCGACGGTGATTTATAATCTGTCAAACACTAATCAGCAGAATACATAGAGAAGAGTAGTACAAACTGGGAGAAAGTAGCCTCAAAATTGCTGGGAAAAGCAGCAGGAATGTGCCAAATAAGCTCAAAGCGAATTGCCA
>NW_027192152.1:842490-943990 GCF_041956525.1 Rhizomucor pusillus
TCCTGTTTGGCCCATCTTTGAGCTGTATGGACATGGATACCTAACTGTTTTGCGGCAGCTGAGGCAGCCAGAACTTTCTCAAACATCAGTTTGAAGAATCTGACTTTGTCCTGATCCGTGTAGAGCGTGTACACTCGCTTGATCGACGCTTCTCTCATGCGAACGTCCACATCCTTTTTTACGTCATCAGTCTGCATGGCGTCTGATCGGCCATCGCTCTCGCGAGTTCGATTACGCAAATACTGCGTGTATGAACTTAGCGTTTCAAGAGCATACTGCTCTTCGTCGACGACGTAGCCCAAGAGCTCAGGTCTGCCGTATTCGTCGACAGCATTGCATTGCCCAACTTCATAAAAAAAAACTGGATGCTCATCTTGTAATCTGAAATTTCAACCGTACGATGTGGCAGGAAGGAGGAAAGCTGGGCTAAAAATGTTTACATGCTTTATATACTCTTGGAGGTGCTAAGCTTTGTACGACAATATCTCCGGCAGATGCGACATCCAAACTTGGGAGAATGCGAAATCGGTTTTCATTGGATGACGAATTTAATTCATGGAAAGAGTGTACATATCGAGGAGAACTGCCTGGTGAATGCGAATAGTGCCCGCGATGTTTAACGCATTATATGAAGGCAATAATATATCGAATTTTTTTGATGTAATAGTGTATTGGCTATTTGTTTATCTATGTGCATTATATCGTTTTTCTTGTTGTCTTTGCTATCATTAATCGACACGGCACAACAATTAAATAGATGGAGATTTGAAGGAACAGTGCAAAACGTCAGGGCAAACCTGGCTAAGATTAGCCATAGCTGCACTTTGCTTATTTTATTATAATAATTAAGAAATTCATGGTCATATATAATGTCCTCTACAATAGCAATATATGTGTACCATCATTGCATTGTTCATGTGCTTGTAACAGCGCTCTGATTGAGAGTGTGCTAAATTTAGCTTCCAAAGTCCCGTTCCATCACTGCACCGTAGCCTCGTCAATAGTTCTCCAACCATGTCAGATTTCTTTGACATGTTTGGAAAACGTAAATCGAAGCTCCCCGCAGAGTCGACTCCTCGAACGACGCGTCCGTCGCCCTCTTCGTCGTTCACCTCTGCTGCCTCAGCACCTTGGCGACACGATTCAGGTACAGGCACTGCATAGTAACGCTGGAGTGATCTCGGTCGCTTATGCCTCTTTGCAGCTAATAGAAGCTCTGTAGACAGCAGACGACCGAGCAGTATGGAGATCCGGCAATCTGTGGACGGTGGGCGCCCGTCCATCGAAGCTACACCGCCTCCAGATCAAGTCAACGAAATGTTTGAACAGATGCTGGCAAGTTTAGGAAGTTCTTATCGATACTCGTTACTGCAAACTCATACGCGGGCGTGTGCCTGAACAGTTTAGAAGAGGAGTGCGGGACGAACGATTGAAAGCTAATATGCTTGCGTGGGATGTTGAAAAAAAATGGCTCATGATTAACCAAGATCGACAAGCCGAACATATTGCGTCAGGACGCAAGACTGCTCTCGATGATGATGATCCGGATGCCCCTCCTCCGTTGTTGAATACGTTGGCGGAAAAGGCTGGAGAAATGTGGTCGGCTACGTGGGATGCAGGTGCACGAAAATTAGATAAATACGCAGCGAAACATAGCCATCGGATGTCAACCACCTTGACGCCACCGACCATAACGCCGATACCATCGACTTCCACAGGTGCTGTCCCTCCAGGAGGATTGGACGATAAATACGGACCCGAGTACTTTATCCGTCGATTTATGGAAGCTGACCTCAGAGGAGTCACAGTATCACTTGTTGGTCACCTCGAAGTAAACCTGCGAACACGGCCGATAGAGTGAGTCAAGTATTAAAAGCATGTCGAGGCAATGTGCTAACAGCATATGCAGCTGGGTCATGAAATTTATCGATCTCAAGGGTGTACATGTACTATCGAACGGATTAGGACAATTGAATCGCAAGTTCGACAGGTGGGGATAAGCAGAGGGATTAAATAGTCGATGCATTTGCTGATTATGTCGTAGAGTGGATAAAATGCTCGAGCTGGAAATTGAGATTGTGAAATGCTTCAAGGTCCTCGTCAACACCAGAGTAAGTAGGAACAAACATCAATTTGGAAGAAACGCTTCTAATAATAATATTTTAGTGGGGTGTACGAGAAATAATTGCACAGCCGACATATGTGGAGAATCTGGTCTTTTCTTTGGTATCACCGCACTGGCAGACACGCAAGAGTGTCTGTGATATGCTGTTCTTTATATGTCACTGTGAAGTTCCTATCGGTCACGGTCACGTCTTGACGGGATTTGAGGCTCTCCGCAAATATAGAGACGATATGAGCCCCTTCACAGCATGGCTCACTTATCTGGATCACACAGTGGACGGTCGAGGACGGATGGGATCTTTGGTCGGTGCTAGCGAAGATTTGAAGCGGCTGGGCGTTTTCAATGCACCCGATAATCATCTTATGGAATATGCTGTAAGTTTTTTCATTTATACGTTGTAACAAAGAAGAAGACTCAAAATGTTCTACATAGCTATCCAATATGATGCTGATAAATGTCCTGGTCAAAGTCCCTACAGATATACACGAGCGCATCTATCTACGCAACCAATTCAACGCCGCTGGATTGCGAAGGCTCTTGCCTAAACTGGAAGCATTGGACTACCGTTTACTCAACAAACAAATTGAAGCTTACAAAATAGCTGCAGAAAACGATCTAGAGGATGCCTTTGGTGATGAACTTTCGGTGTATTCTGATGTCTCTCAACCTTCCGAGTTATTTGACCTTGTACTAGAAAGTATCGCGGATGCGCCGCGAGCTCAAGATTATTTAATATCTACATTGAAGAGCATGCTTCTAATTAAAGGGGATGCAGAAAGCAAGTATGTAACAATGACATTTGTGACCAACAAAAAGGAAATAGTTAACAAACGCCGAGTAGAACGCATTATCATCGCATGATAAGCGAGCTCGTGAGCCAGATTGTTATGGACAGGCGAGGCAGCGTATCAGCCGGAGATTTTTCCTCTACCTACGGTGTATCGGTGGGCAATCTGATCCAGCAATTCAGCGATTTGGATGAATTGAATCAACTCAAGGAGGAAACTGCTGAAAATCGTGAAAAACTGATTCGCTTATCAGCCGAAAACAAAGAATTACAGCTGGAAAATAAGCATCTGAGGTCGTTGCAAGGTCAGGGATCCAGCACACCTGTACCGTCTGAGACGCAGGCACGTCGTAAGTATACTTTGTAGCATCCTTCAAAACGACTTGGATATTCATAAGTGTTTGTATTATTTTAGGATCGCTGAATAATACAAAGATGGAAATCGCATCCTTGAAAGCTTTGTTGAAGATGTCTCGCAACACTATAGCTTCGCTTCAGGAACAGCTAAGACAAAAGAATGAAGGCCAAGCCGTCTCATCAAACATAGTGCTTGGCAACGAATGGAAAACAACTAGCAGACCAAATATATCTATGCAGGTTAGAGACCCGTTTGAAGGATTCATGAACTGGCTCTAAGTTTTGATTAGATCCCGACTTCGCCTATGCCTGGCATTATGTCTCAATATCCAACGAACATTGGTCCTGGAGGCTTCATTGTACCCGGTAGTACGCATCCTGGACAAATGCAAATGCCATCGATGCCTATTCCATCTCCCGTTCCAACTGCTCCTGTGACGGAAGAAGAGGCACCAAAGCAATCCAACGATCGGCCATCTAACATAGCTGGAGAAATTGCGGATAAACCAGCTGGCAATGAAGGTGAGGAAGCATCATGCTTTCCATTGTAACAATGACATTTGTTTAAACCTCAAACAGAAGAATCTTCGACAGCGCCACCTCCTCCTCCACCACCGCCACCCTCTTCCTCGACAGAAACAACCGAAAAAGGTGAATTACATTACTGATAATCATGCGAGGAAACCAAAATAACATTTTCATTCATAGATTCAGCCGATGTGGACGCTCCTCCAACCCCACCTCCACCACCTCCACCACCACCAGCCCCAGGTAAAAAATGCTTTGTATGAGGAATTCTTCGATCAACTATTGAAATCCGGAGTTTCTAAAGGATCGACATCATCTTCACCACCACCACCTCCTCCCCCTCCGCCACCTCCACCAGGTAAGGATCAAGTACCACACTGAATATTGTATACAACTGATTTCTTTGTATCAAGGATCCTCTGGTGGCGCGGCACCCCCTCCGCCTCCGCCTCCTCCACCACCACCAGCAGGAGGTACGGAAACAAGAACTAACTCGCAGGATGATATATGATCTAACTAGTAAAATAGGTCCAGGCGTTCCACCGCCTCCTCCACCGCCTCCAGGCCCAGGTGGCCCCGGTGCACCTGCTGCTCCAGTCACCGGCCCACTTCGCAAAGAATTGAAACACTATCCAAACATCCAGTTGAAACATTTGCAGTGGCAGAAGCTGGATGTGCGCAAGATCGACAAGACAATCTGGCTGCTCGAGGAAGTCAACGAGGATGAGCTCGAGGAGATGCTTGCAACCCAAGGAATTTTTGGCAAGATCGAAGATTTGTTCCCTGCCAAAGTCAATCTATTTTTTGAACGCAAACTCAAAGCCAAGATTGAAGAACGCAAAGACGCGGTGAAATTCTTGACAAAGGAGAAAACCCGTAACATAAACCTTGCCATTTTGCCAAAGGTCAAGAATATGACTTTCAAGGAAGTCAGACGCCACATTATCAACATGGACGATGATCTCTGCAACGAGACTTTTGTCACAAATTTGATATCGTTCGCACCGAGTAAGGATGATAAGCTCGATGTCATGGAGAAATACATCAGGGCCTCCGAGGAGGAAAGACTTGAGCTCGATGAACCCGAGCAGTTCACTGTTGAGGTAAGAATCTTATATCTGATTCTGAAAAGCCTGCTTATTTGCAGACTGACTCCGACTTTACTGTTAGATGATGACAATCTATCGATATGAACCACGACTTCAGTTCATGCTGTTCCGACTGCAATATTGGGAAAAGCATGAACAACTGCTGCAGGTACTTTGCAATATAGCAAGACTTGTAGTAGAAAAAAGAGATAACCTTGATTTGATAGAATATGACTATTGTGCTGGAAGCATCCGAATCGCTACGAAACTCGAAACCTTTCAAGGAATTGCTAGGTGTAAGCAAAATAATTGTGACAATTGATATGATACTTACTCTAACATTATTCTATCAGATCATTTTGATTGTGGGTAACTATATGAATGCAAAGAGTCTTCAGGGCGGTGCCTTTGGCATGCGTGTTTCGAGTTTGAACAAAGTAAGCGCATCTAATGAACTACCGGCAGAGAACGATACCACTTACCTAAGTATATACTGTAGCTTGCGGATACAAAAGCTTCCAATGTATCATCTTTGACATTGCTGCACGTCATGACAGGCGTTGTACGACGTCTGTTCCCGCACATTATGGAATTTATGCATGATCTCAAGGATGTCGGACAGGCTGCTCGCAGTAAGTTGGCATAAGGAACGATCTGTAACTAAAGTGTACTAAAATATCCAAAAGTTATGACAAGCTTTAACGATTTAGTGCAGCAGTACACGGATATGCGACAGGGACTGAAGCAGTTGGACCTAGAGCTTGGCACGCAGTGGCAGCCGGAAGATGTGGAGCTTGAAGAGGGCGATGAATTTCCCAACGTCATGACTCAATTCCGTGATCAGGCTTCCAGCAAATTCGAGCTACTGGAAACACTTTACGTGAACATGGATGCCAAATGGAAGGATGTCATGATGTATTACGGCGAGAACCCTCAAGTGATGCGTCCAGACGATTTCTTTAAAGAGTTCGCCCGATTTGTCAGCAGTTGGAAAGATGCGGCCATTGCAGAGGAAAAACATGCCCAAAAACAGGAACGAGAAGAACAGCGAAAGCGAGAAGAAGAGCAAAAGAAGGAACGCAAGAGACAAAAGCAGCTTGAAAAGGAGAAGGAAGCCTCGCAATCTATTGAAAACATCGATCTCAGTGAAGAAGCTACAACCGGCACGGACGACGATCGTCGCATGATGGATAATTTGCTTGAAAAGTTAAGATCTGGCGAAGCAGAGACGACTGTACGTGCACGAAGACGGCGCAACCAACGCCACGAAGAGGTCCCACCATCGCCATCTGAAATAGAAGCAGACTTGTTCGCACAAGACCTGCTCAAGAATCTGCAAAATGAACAGTAATCACTTTGTCGGCTATTATTCGTTTCAGCTATGTAGCTGGACTTTGTCATTATAGTATATATGTATACCCAGGATACAAATTCCTTAATGCATCGTGCATTATCTGTAAAAGATAACAGTAATAAAATCGGTTTTTATTAGACCACAAATGACCATGTATGATGATATTACATTGCTGTCCAGGAAACTGTTGCCTGATCGAAGTAAAATAGTTAGAAGTAAAGAAGAAATGAGAAGTATGTTCCGCGTTTAAAATAGTTTAGTCAATAGTCTGACAGAACGTGTTGCCTGAGATTACCTTCAAAGCAATCAATTTCCTTGGGAAGACACAATACCGGCTTCAAGGGTCTGTGGCCTTACAGTTTGATGCCTATCGAGTACCACAGGAAAGCCAGTCACCTTATAGTTAGAGGCAGCGGCGATCGCGCCTCCAAAACCGTGTTAGACATAGGAGGTGATTCAAGATTGGTTCGGACGACGACAAACCAAACTTTGGAATACCTGCACAGCATAGTTTCATAGTCAATTTGATTGTTTTGAATGTCCACTTTTGGGTACTATCATCAAAGAATGAAGCTTGCTCAGGTGCTGACAAAGCATCTGGTAGGATGCTTACACTTGTTGGTTTAGTGAGCCATTCCATGTCCGTATAAACATCATACTGGGGCCATGTCACCGTAGTGGTAGAAAATTATATGTTCTTGCCAGTTGTTGATCATATAAAGAGGGTTCAGGGGTGTTGCGACTGCCGTTGACAACTTGCCATGTCATACATGACAGCAATATGCTCAGCATTGATTTTATCTTGCTGCATTGACCATGGCTCCAACTGGATGGCGTTCATTTAGTCTACCTTACTTGTGTTGCCAGTATGAAAATATGCGTTTGTAATTTTTTGCATGATATACCGACTTCCCTCGAAGTTTTGAGAGTTTATTCGATCATTAGCATATATATACAAGTTGTAGGAGAGCGTATGCATGCTGTATGCAAAGACTCCCTTGAAAGCATGGTGTCAGAAAACGCCAGAAACTTTCTTTCGTGAAGCAGGTCATGCGTATTTCAAATATCCTCGATGCAATACACATTGCTAGCTCGTACCGTCTGTATCTGCGAGCATTACAAGACAAAGACCGTATGGTCTTTATGATGGTACGCATTTATTTCCATGGATGGATGTTTCTGCCAGCTCTTCCTTTCCCACTTGGTTTTGTACAATAACCATCGCATATATTACCAGCAACGAACGATTGATACAGTACAGGGATTTGAGAGCAGCGCAAGAAGAGAAAACAGGGGGAAATATGGTATATACTAAAAGCTATTCTAGCAGCGTTCAGCAGGGGAGGAGGTATTGACTAGTGCAACAATTGCGTAACTAGATCCTGCAGCAACCGCGCCGACGGCTAACGTCTGCAATGCGCCCATGATCGCTTGTGCAGGGCGCAAGTAAATACTCTTGACGTATCCAAACACAAAGAGAGTGATTGAGGTAACTAGCACAGATGCCCACAAGGCATCCAGTGTATCGTTTATGAAAATATATGGGAGCAGAGGTATAAGGCCGCCGACCAGGTATGACAAACCGATTGTAGCGGCAGAAACCTTAAGAGATTAATTAATCACATGATAGCGATGTAACATGCCGTAAATGGAGAAAATAGCCTTACCCAGCTGCGGTTGGGATCTGGCATTTCTAAGTTCAACTCGAAGCGCATCATAAAATCCACGAACTTCGGAGTGTTCTCACGAAACTTGGCGAGCATCGGCTCCATTGATGCTCTATCTAGTCCATATGGCTCAAACAGCTCGACGATTTCTTCTTCTTCTTCGTCTGGATACAGCTCAAGTTCACGCTCTACATTGATTGTTCACTTTAACCTACATAGCACTGAGTTTTCGATATATAGTTGGAATACAAACCTTCCCGTTGTCGTTCGGTTTGGTAATGGTCTGCTTCTGAGCGAGCTGCTAAGTATCCGCCTAGTCCCATGGAGATTGCACCCGAGACTAACTCTTAAAAAGGGAGGGGAGATGAATTGTCACTTTTATGTTTACAAACACTTTATATCCTTCTTCATAGATCACCCTGTGCGCATGCATACCTGCTAATCCACCAAAGATGACAATTCGAGAGTCCCCAAGACTTGACAGACCGGCTGCAAGAGCAAAGGGAACAGTGAGACCGTCTGAAAGGCCAAGGATGCAATCACGCACGAGTTCTGGTCGTGAAAAATGTTCTTCGATGTGTCCCTTCAAACCCGAATGGGCGTGTCGATGTGGAATACGAGCTTGTTCTTCGTCGTAGGAAGGCAACGTCAGTGGATGTTCTTCAAAATCCTTTTCTGCATCGAACGATTGTCTGTTGAGAAGCTTGTACGCGGCTTGCATGCTTGGACAGAAGTAATGAAAGAAAAAAAAGGAGAAAAAAGGAAAAAGCTTGGTTTGGATTGACGATACTGGGAGATAAATACAGAGTAGGTAACCTATAATTTTTCAAGCTCATTTTTTGCATGAATAATTATCGACTCCTAAACCCAATAACGGTACAGTTTTCAGGTCACTAGTTTTTCTACGTAACACAGGCTCTTAGTATGTGAGCGGCATGCGTGTATAAATGTCGCACGTGGAACCATGGCTGGCAAGCAGGAACCTGATAGGCTTCTTTTGACAGTTACTAAGGGATAATGTTTTCTCCGTTGTAAGCTCAGGCAGAATAACGGCAAATAATACAAGACTCCGGAGTGAGTTTCTCGATTTCTGATCAGCATTGAGATCTTGTCGTGATTTGCAACTGCCATGACCTGATTGTCAAAGGCATGCTATCTCTTAAATCTGGCAAACAGACTTATCTAATGGATACACTGTTCAAGCTGAAGGCAGCTATTAACAAGGCTCGCCCTCACTAGACCGAAAACGCTTCTAATGGAATTCACATAATATGATTTGCTTGGGGGTAGTAGTCACCCTTGATAGACAATAAATGTCTATGTAATATCCTCTTTAGATGTGCTACTTGACTCGACCAGAGTTCCTATGGAAATATCAATCTATGGCATCAGTTAAAATGGGTGATTACATCCCGTTAACAGTTACCAATGTTTGTATGCCTTTCTGTAAATCCAATAGCCGTTTTGAAAGTTCCAGCTCGGACTCTCTTTACTGCAGAAAATTTTGCAACGACCGAGCTGCTCTAGTACAAACAAGATCAAAAGATGATAAATTGGTGAAAAGCGATACAAGAATGAGGAGCAAATGGCAAAGGGGAAAAAGGATAAAACATAAGAAATGTTCGACAATTAGCAACCTGCCGAGAGGATGTCGAGCGGATCCTACCGATCCCATTTTTGTATGACGCGTGCATAGATCAGTACGGTATAGCCTGGCAATCTACATCTTTAAAGGACAGTATGGGCTACTCCATGCCAAGGCTTTGTTCAAGTTCTCGATGATCAACTGTGCACGTATGCTGCATTTTTTGGAACTACTCTTCTCAGAGCGCAGTCTGTCTTCCTTACCTTTGGTTTTCAAAGCAACAAGCATACCACGTGGTTTGCATTTGAAGCGAGTGAAGAATCAAGCAAAGCTGCTACAGCATGTTTTTCTGTCTGAGCGCATACATAAATACATCCACACTTTCGCAAAATAAAGTGATCATACACACGCGAAGCGCTACTCACAACCTTTTGGAATGACTGTGTAAGCAGCAAGTACAGCTTTGAGGCCTCGATAGCTTGTCCTCCAGAGTGATTAGCAAAATCCAGCCCATCCTGTCAAACCTACCGACGCCTTGCTGTGCAAGATTATCAAATTCAGCAGAGCAAGATTTGATCAGAATTGACAGAAAGAAATTTTGCTTGAAGAAGGTGTCGGCCAAACCCGTCACTGTATCGTACTTGACATATGCATTGCTGCTGCCGTCTATGGCCCGATGGACTGCCTGCCCTTCACGCAGCTGAGCTTTCACGGCGGTCTTTCGTCCAGAGACCTGGTCGAGCATCATCTTGTGCTTCCTTCCTTGTTCTCTTCAGTTACCTCCACAGCAGCTCTTCCACGCAGCTTCCTTTACACAAGTCGTCACCTCGTGGAGACCTTTGGCCGCTCGGCCGTATCTTCTTGGGCTCACGGACACTCAAAGTGAGAGGACGACGTGTCAAACATTCAACGTCTTTTCAACTTTTGCTCTTTGCCATGAAACTGGTAGCACGCAGATGCATGCCATCAACTTACAGCAATGATCCATGGAGCTAGTATTAGCAGATATTGTGATTTTGAGCGTTCTATAACATTTATGTCCATGGAAACATTTCGCCCTGGAGGGGGAGAGAGTACTTTTCTCCAAAAAAGTGCACGGTGCATGGAGGAGAGGGAACTCAAAGCCAGACTGATCTTCTTGACAAAATGGACGGAAGCGGACCTTCGGAAACGAGTCACCCTCCAAAAACTATAAATACCCCCTCTTTCCTCGAACTTTTTCTTTTCTTTTCTTAGGAAAGCTGGCAGTTCCATCTCTTTGGAGTTGGACGCGTGCATAGCACCACTACGACGTCGCATCTAGCTTCTTCGGACCTCTTTCCAGCGATGATGTTTGCGATCGAGTGAAGCCGGAGTGTACGTTGAGGACTGATCAGTGCCGCCTCCTCGTGGTGGTCCCTGGATATATCGTTGGCTTCTTGTCGACGTGAACCAAACGGCACTACTTCTTTAGCATAGAAACCTTTTGTCTTTCAATAAAGATTGCTCTTGGCTTAATCTTTTCATCTTCTTGTCTTCTTTTACAATAATGAATAAACATAACTCTTGTAAAAAGTACTCTTCATCTGCTTTGCTTGTCTTGTCTTGCATGCATTTTGTGGGTGCTGTGTGCTTCGAGAGCGTCCGTTTGCGTTGATCAGTAGCAAGATTGCGTTCGCCCAATCCCCATTGAGCGCGCGATCGCAATGCACAATGCTCGTTTGCTTTCACGCGGTTTTTCTTTAGCTTCCGTCTCCAAAGTGTTGTAAAAGGTTTTGATGCGTCGAGTTCAACTCTGGCAGTCAAGATCGATGTTTGCCTTGTTGGATCATTCCAACAGCGAATGGAGCGTTTGTTGCGAGCCAGCAGGCTTCGTTGCAACGTTTTGTGCAAGAAGCTGCAGTCAGCGCGTTTCTAACTATTGCCAACGTAGGTCTCTGTAGCTATTTCTTGACTTGGATTCCTTACGCTGCCTACTACTGTCACTCCTTGGTAGCGGGTGCGCTTTCACGTGCCTCCCGAAAAACTTTTCTTTCCTCACTTTCACAGCGCTCAAACGTTTACTTTTCGATCACTCTTTTGTAATCTGGCGTATGGTTTAATGCAAGATTCCGTTTCTTCATGCTTAAGGATTCCATACGTATTTGCTGCATCGTTGTACGATGATTATGCGTTTACTAAGCAGATAAGCGAGCACAGACATCAGCAAGCTGCCCAATTGTCAGTTCAAACGCCGCTGCGTCGATCGATCTGCGATCCTGTTAAAGACAGACTAGCTTTATTGCATCGGCACCCCTAGCTACAGGAGCTGGATCCAATCACTGTGTCGGCCGAGGCGGGCAAGTGCTGTTTGAGTATAAAAAAAGCGTCATTTTTGAGCGCATGTGTGTGAGGAGTGGCGCCGAGGTTGCACCAAAGGGATCATTAAACCATTAAAATCATAAGCAAAAGAGAACAACAGGAGATCTATCGACATCAGAGCAGATGATGAAAAAACCCTCGACTTGATAAGCCAAAGAGAACAATGCAGACATTCATAGGCGCCAGAAACAATGTTAAAAGCAAGGCGCGACTTGATATGCAAAGGAAGCAATGGAGAGATATTCATAGACATCAGAGCGCGTGATCAGATCAGGTTCAGCTTGGTAAGATACAGACAACACTGCAGAGATATTCAAAGGAATGCTTTATCCTACCATTAAGCAGTCTGTTTGCATATTAAAATGAGCAATTTTGCAGCTTACATTCTTGATTGTCTCCATTGATTTCCGTGAGAAAAAGAGAAGGAAGAGAAAAAGGACAACGCTTGCCAGTTTATGCTCATAGCAATAAAAATTTTGCGCGTTATCGCCACAACGCTGTTATCAGAAACAATGGCCCAAACCGCTGTATACAGACATTCCGAAATCTTTTCAACTGTTTCACAGTATGGAATCTTTTGACAATCAATTTCAATCATGTAGAATCCGTATCTAATCGACTTGACCCCCGCGACTCGACCATTTTATCAGGTACACATAGATATATCTTCGAGATCAATGGAAACCGAATTCGGATGGCATACTAAAAATATGGAAGCGAAATCAAGGTTAACTTTCTTTCTTTGTTTCACTCCTAAGAATCTTTTCGAGGAACTGCCAAGGAGCATGTGTCAGACAGACCTGCGCAACAGAGAAATGTCCATTTGACTATTTCCAAAGCGAAATATGGAGTTTGGGCAAAAATTGTATGCATTGTGCGAGGGCTTCACATCACAGAGTAGTGATGCCCGTGATATACAGCCTCAATTCGTTGCCGAACCGCGTCTTGATGCAAAGAAAAGGACCGACTCTGGGAGTACAGTATTGATCCGTCAATCCATATCCTCGAATTCAATGTAGTATCTAAAACAGCTGTTGGACGCTCCTTATGTCCTGCAAAGACACCAATCATCATGGCAGCTTCGGCTGGTATGTCGTCCTGATCCGCTTCAGCGTCTTATTTTCGTTTTAGGCGTGTCGAGTACTCTTTACCGTCTTCCACGTGCTTCAATGCCTTGCGGAGATTCGGAGGTTCCTCCGAGAGGCACGCCATTATCTTGCCATACTGCTTTTCATGCACCTCCGAGATGACGTGCAGTGCCCTCAGCTTATCTTCCGCACATGCCGATTCCTGTGCGACTTGCTTGCCAATCAAATATAGTTCTTGCACTGTTGAATCGTCCCATATCGGCAGAGCCATTATGCATCTTGCGTCATATGTCAGGAACATGGTGAGCGTAACCAGAGGATGTCATGGCTCGATGTCCTCGATATGGCCTTCAACAGTTGATCGCGAAAAAAAAAGACAACGCTTGGCCCAGAAAGAACTAGGGACTCGGTACATGAATGGGTGTTCTGGGCAAGGTGTGAATTCGTGTTGGAGCAATGTGGCAGGCGATATCTTGATGCATATTATCAATAAGATTGGGTGTTTCTTGTATCTGCGATATACTTGGTATGGAATGTGCGGGTATTGTAGAGCAAAAGTAAGTAGGTTGAGACTGAACGTCAGTGGAGAATCTTTACTGAGAATAAAGACGAAGATAAACATCTACGCGACCCTGTCATTCAGCGGTTATCAGAATTCATACTCATTTCTACTTCTTCCATATTGGTCGTTAGACCTGGCCACGACACTTGGGTACAGTACACGATGCCGCGGTTCATGCTTTCGTCGTTGACTGTGGATTGGAAGTCGGTGATGATTGGCGGTAAGCTTTCCTGAGTGCCAGGCGAGGTAGTAAGCAGGCATCACAATGCGTAGTGTTTGGAAACTCCGTGGGTGCATTAATGTAGGTGTCGCTAGCAACGTTGAGCAGAGAGCTGGTGATCAAATCTATAACTGCCTGGTGCTTGATCAGCCCCTTACATAACAGATCGCTTCCTGGAGGGTATTGATTAGGGAGCTCATATGTAATCAGAATGTTTGGTATCATTGATATTGTGTGTTGAAAACAGATATTTGTCTGTTACTAGGGGAAGGGATTCACAGTATCCAAGAGGAAGAGAAAGGGTAGATATGCCTGTGATAGAAAATATGGAAAATGTCACAACTCTTACATTATTGTTACACAAATAAATTTGCAAGTGGCACACGTGTGGAAGTGACCCCGCGGAAGTGTAAGTGTACGCATTCTGGCTTGAAGTTGGGATATTAAATGGGGGAAAGGTCGTTTCGGGTTGTCGATGACACCAAAAATTGCACGATTCTCAGTTCTGTGCCCATTGTTGAGCTACTGTATGCGGGAACCGCATCGTCTACTATTCCATATCCTTTATCGAGGTTACTACATCTACTTACCGTAATTACATCGCGCAACTCGATGAAGGATGGCTCAAAGGCAACGGCGTAAGGATAGCAAAACGCAAAGCTTCCAGAGATCCTTCCCATTCAATCAGAAAGTTTGGATACGATCGATTTCCTTTGCGGTCAATGTAGAATGCGTATCTTGTTTGTTTCAGAGTTTAGAATCCATCCGGAAAATATCTGCGCAAATATTACTACACATAATCATCATAGCACAGCAGATAATCTTCCGGTGGTCTCCTGAACACCGTAATGTGTTTGACAGGTGGGCGCTTAGATGTAGAGGAGATGAAGAATGCGGTTTACAGCACAAAGGCATGCTGTCAAATCGAAAACATTTTTTAAAGAGTTTTCTCTGGTCGTTGCGCACGAGGTGCCCAAAAAAGAATACCTGCTCAATGTTTGAAAAACGAAGTTAACGATAACAATAGCATAAAAGTACTTCAAACAAATCCTCAAATGGAAAAATCTCTGTTATGACAAGAGTTTGGACCATGACGCTTACAAACACTTTAGTTCGTCTGTACCACTGAAGGAGGAAAGGCTGCTGCGACGCTGGACTCTGTCAAGTTGTCGCTCGCAGGCATGATCAAAAAGCAGAAGGAAAAACAGTCTTAAGACCAAAAGACGTTTACACGACTTATGTTTATTCCTTCTTGAAAAAAAAGTTAAAATTATGGCAACTGCTCTTGACATTGTTGAGTCTAGGCAATAAGGTGTTAAAAAAATTGGGACTTTCGTCCCCTTGCCCCTTACCCCTTCGCCACCTTTCTCACGATGAGTGAGGCCAGTGGATCCCCCGTGCAAGTCTGGTGGCCAGCCTCGTTGCAAAGCCTGGCTGTTTATTTTTTTGTTTTCATGAGCTTGTGGTAAAATTCTCGCATTTGGGCCTATCCTTAGTATCATATGAAATCTGGGCGGATTTTATGACATGGGGCAGTTCAAAGGCATCATTTAATACGGAAAATTGAGGTAGCTACAATGTAGCAAAGTCTCGAAGGCGTCAAATTCGTTGACGTTCCTCGCGGGTGCGTCTCGGAGTCTAAAATGGTCCTGCTCCTCCCAGGATTCGGTCCATTGACCAGTAAGTGTCAGCAAATCTCCGAGATTTTCGAAGTTCTTGATGTGTAATCTTTAGAAATCCAAGCCTAGAAACGACAATAACCGAGAGAGGCTGCCTGGTTGCTACGAAGACGAAAAACCTGTAGCAGTGCTACGCTGGTGATGGTGGAATATATCTGGAATCTTTTTTTCCTGCCTGCCGGCAAATTCTATATACGAAACACTTCAAATGCCATTCAGCCGTGGTTTGCTATTAATCTTCTTCAAAACATGAGTAATGATCAGTAGGCAGCGGAGATCGACCCGAGTATGCTGGGTAAAACTCTAGAATATTACGTTTCCGTTACAAAGTACAATCGCCATTGCAGTGATATCATTCTAAAACTGTTTACATATTGCTAATACTAAAAATTGAATGGAGTAGATGTTGATGTACTGCTGGATGCGGGCGAATACTGTATATGATGTTAGAATATATCGCAGCAATGCTGGAATTTTTTCTGAAGATGCGAGGGATTTACATCTCCTTAAATGAAGCGAAAAGATGGAAAATTCTGTAACTTTAAACGTATTATAGTGGCCATAAAATCAGAGAATCATGCTTCTTAGGAGTAAAGAGGGACATCCAAAGAGAGACTAAGAAAGTGCACGCCCTAAAGGGACGCACCGCAGATAATAGGAGATCTGTAATATTTCCTATCATCCTAGTTCCCGCACCGTTGTTAACAATTCCATAACCACCTTAGTCTAGTTCAACCGCAACATATGCAAAGAAAGAGCTTATTTGTAGGAGAAGTGGACATGTTGACGGAGATATGTAGTTGACGAAAAAGCTCTATATAAGCCATGGTCCCAAAAGGATCCCTTTCTTCCTACAGCTCGCTTTTTACACTTACAACAGAGTCATCCAATCCATATAATCATGCGCTTTACTATCTTGTCCATCGTTGCTGCAGCCTGTCTCATCGCTGGTACTACGGCTGTCCCGGTACCCGCAAACAACGGCCTCGTTAGGGAAGTTCCAGGCTATGAAAACGGTTCCAGGTTGCAGGTTCCGTTATGAAGCAAATGGGTCTTTCTGGATTTCCAAACCTTCAACGCAAGCGCCAAGCGGATCAGCACGTGACGGACAAGGTCAAGGCCAAGGACAACAACCTAGCAGCGATGCAGGAAACCTCGGTGGAGGACCAGTAGATGCAGCCAAATCTGCTGCAGGCAACCTTGCTATTTCCGACGGTGTCAAGTCTACCCTTGCTATTGCCCAATTGGCAATGTTGCTGGCGTTGCTGAAAACACTGGTATCTAGATATCTTTCGTCAATGATATCTTCTTTTTCTTGCCCTTGTTGCACGACTGACCTCTCAAATAAACTTTTTGTTACCTTATTCTCTTTGATTTCACCTTCTTACTATACTACATAACCGCATTGGAAAGAGACAATGAAGAAAGTTAAATCCTCTTTCAACTATCTACCGCAGCTTTATCATCTTATACAAAGTATAATGGAGTCTTGAATGCACCACCTTCGTTCTTGTTATGAGGAATCAGCTGTTAACATCATAAGTATAGCGTCATAATTCTCTTATTGTACTAAGTGCCAGCGGATCTGTGGCCAGGAGCTTCCATGTCTACCTCCGGCACTTTTGATCTTTGGAACTTGTAAATAATCGATGGATTATGGTACTACCTTTATGTACGCAGCAAGGTTTTCTTTGCAATTTTCAAATGGGAAATAAAGGTGTTTAAAAAGCAGCAGAATTCCCATTTGACCAGTTTTATGGATGCTTCATCCTGAAATGAATTGCAAAGTATTAGATGATTTATTTTTTGTAACCTGGTATCTGCCATCAAATCCTGTAATGAATAAATATTTACGACAAACCTAATATGCAAGAGACATTCCATCACACCATTTTGTCGCATGTTCCGGTCTCAACCCCTGCCACGTAAGTCAATTCTTTCATAACTTGTATGTGGAGCCAGACAATGTGCATTGACTGCATTTAACAGCGGGTCAACAAAATTCTTCTGCTGGAGTGGTGTTGGTTTCCATAGCAAAGGGTTGCATCACGATCTGTAAATCGAGATCCTTGTCCGACGTCGTATTCGCCTACTTCAGGGAATGTATTACCTGCAGAGCAAGTGTTACTTTGTGTGTTACCAATTCTACTTATTGTTTTATCCCAGACCGGAAGATTTCTGGTTGTCTTGTTAACAGCGCGCATATGTGGATGCTTCTTATCGACAGATGAAGCATAAGAATCTCCTTACTGTAATAAATAGATACAAAATTGTATCTATATAACTTGGTTGCAGTACACCTTTTCCAAAAAATAATGCCGCTGCAATTTGTCGTTTTGGTGTATAAATGTATCATAAAATTTCATAAATGCGACGTTACTTTTGGGAAAGGGTGTACAGCACGTTGTATTACTGATCTTTCTGCGGATATGATACAAGTCATATCAGCGTTCACGTTGCTGTAAAACCTGCTATGTATCTCCTTCCACCACGTGTTAATGTTACTTCGAAGCAAAGGGGTGAAAAAAAAGAAAGGTCTTCGCGCAGAATTTCAAGGATATTCAGAAGCATATGCTGTCGAAGCAATTGAAGTCGGGGAAGATTGGTATGAAAAGGATCAACATATTTTGATACAATGGTTTATGCTGCTATCTTTATTACGGTGGCCGCGCGGATTAATTATATCCGCCATAGCATATCTTTTTTCATAATGCTATTAATGAATTCCAAGCCGATTATTACCCTGATAACGGAAGGTAGTAAAACGACATTTAAGATAGAAGCAGAGCATTGGACAACTCTGCGCAACGTTGAACTTTCGGACATAAACACTATGTAAATGGCTTGTTATTGATGTACAAATTGACGGATGTTATCATCAATCGTTTCAGCAAAGTCTTGTTCTATTTCTCTAAAAAAGCTTCATACACATTATCGTCGCAAGCTGAAACGGCTGCTGCTACTCGCTCTACATTGCATCTTATTTTAAGCTACATTGTGTGATGATCGAAGAGAGTCGCATTTTGTTTGTTAATTTCTGGAAGCCGGCATGAATGGGACTCACGAAGTTTAGAGTAACACAATCAGATAATGGTGGGGTGAGAAGGAAAAACTTCCGTTTGCGTTAATTCGTCCACGCACACTTTTCGAACATACGCACGTACTCATGGGCATTTCAGAGCAGGTGCAGATTCTGGCGAAACGCCACTGGTTGCTTGTTCCGTTACTGATTGTCGGGTAAGTGGATTGTCAAGGTCATGCCAGACTATGTGTTTGTCCTGACTGCAGGTTGTTTGCAGAACTTTCGCTACCGGGTTTCAAGCTATTCCTATTTTCACTTGGTTATTCTTTCCGCTTATCCTTGCATATTCCCGCCAATCCTGGCTTCACGTTGTCGTAGCATCCATTGTCGCTACCTTGACGACCACCATCTCCATCTTGGGACTTTTGGATGGTATCTACGACCAGCCAGGCATACAACATCCATGGATCGTTCTTGGTATGTTAAATCATAACATATATGTCCGCTTGGCATATTGGATTAACCGGCTTGACACTGTAAGGATTTGTTGCTCTTGATAAGATCATTTTTGTGCTATCACTTGCGGCAGACAAGTTATGCGCGACTTCGCAGTGGAGACGAGTCCTCGTATTCCCGAGTGTCTGGGCCGGTATATCCCAGGTATACATGAGCTGGGGTCCTTTCGGTGACTCCATCACCTTCTCCAACACTGTAACCGCTACTTGGCCAGCGCTTGCTCAAACGGCGTCTCTTGGAGGACGTGCGCTCATTGAATTCTTGATAGCCATGTTTGGAACAGTTGCGCTCGAATTGCCCACAGTTGCAGATGCCCTGACTTCCTATCCGCTTTTGGAAGCAGCAGACAACAATGCCAAATGGCGTCAACTGCTACCATTAAAGACGCATCCGGTCACAGTGTATACACTCTTGACGCTCTTCGTCTCTATTTACGGTGGTGCAGTTGTCAACATCCGCGATGGCTCATTCTACCAAACCAAATATCCAGACTTTATGCCTGAAACTGTACCTGTTGGCTGCGTTATCGGTCCAGGAGGCATCCACTTTGAATTGCAAGCAGACCACGATCGTTGGCTGAATATGTCCGCCAAGCTGGCCGATGCTGGCGCAAAGATCATCCTGTGGTCAGAAGAGGCAGCCATGACCAAGGATCCAGAGGACGAAGCAAGCTTGTTGTCGAAAGCTGCTGAAACTGCAAAGGAGCACGGCATTTACCTTGCTATTGCCTACGACCGCATCGCTGAGGATTTGCAAGACGTTCAAAATAAACTCGTCGTATTCAGACCTAACGGAGAGATCGGTATCGAATACAACAAGGCTTACCCTGTACCCCTCGTGGTAAGCCCCAAGGCCGTCTTTACCTTGGATATGCGCAAGTACTCACGATAAATTATTTAGGAACCCCAACCTCACGGTGAAAGACGACTGCCTTACATGGATACTCCAGAGTTCGGTCGCATAGGCGCAGGCATCTGTTTCGATTACAATTTCCCTGCTTACATTCGCCAGGCTAGTGTAAATGACATTGATGTCATGCTCCAAGCTGCCTGGAGCTGGGGTAAGGAGAAAAGAGTACTACCTCGCTAATAGGATGCATTAATATAACCATAATACACAGGCCCTATTGGCACGTATCACGGATGGAGCAACGCATTGAGACCCATTGAGAATGGATTCACGCAGTTCAGATGCTCTTCACAATCTCTTTCTGGTGTTTTTGAAAACACTGCCAACGGCTTGTTCGAGCAGCACATTGCAAGTCTGACAAACTCTGCATACATGTTCAACTTGCCTCTGCAAAAGAGAAAACGAACACTCTATGGTCTCATTGGAAACACCTTTGGATACGCTAGCTTCCTCGCTGGACTTGGCTTTGTTGGATACACTCTGTATGAGAAGATTGCTAACAAACGCCAGCAGGGAATCTTTTTGCCTGAATAACTACGTATATATTTATTACAAAGTGAATGAATAAATTCTTACGCTATATGAAGAGTAGGCATACATAGGCAGCAGTTTAAATTTGAGAAAAATGTTTGTATCCTTTTCCGTGCTCCATCTTGGCAGCACAAAAGCTTATTCTTCTATCTGCAATTGTTTCTCGGGTGGTTGACATGGAACCGATATCGCGACAGTGGGTCAACCAATGACGTCGGCGGAATTTGATCCAGCCCCAGCCGGGGCTTGTTTATTCTTTGGACTGCCCAATTACCAAGGTCCTCTTCCAACGTCAACTCCCAACTCTACAAACGCCATGGCTACATTGTCGCGTTCCCTTGTGTCGGCTGTCGCCAATCGCACCTACGTTAACGTCCCTGCTTCAGCTCCAGCTTTGAAGAAGGTCTTGAGCGTCTCTGCCGGCAGCGTTTCTGACAGCCACCACGACGAGCACCACGGCAAGCCTTTGTTCGGCTCTTCCATCAAGCAGCGCTCTGCTGGAGGTCTTGTCAACCGCACCTCTGTCAATGGTAATCGTTGTAGAAAAAATTGTACGACCTGCATGTATTTTCATGATCGACTCACTTAGTTGATCTAGTTGGCCCCATCAACGATTTCCAATTGCGATTGAAGCACACCACTGCCATTCCCGATTTTTCAAAGTACAAGAAGCAGTCTTCTGAAGACGCCAGCCGTGCCTACGCATACTTGATGGTCGGTACCACTGGTCTTGTCTCTGCTGCTGGTGCTCAGGCTACCGTCAGCGACTTTTTGGCCAACATGTCTGCTTCCGCCGATGTCCTTGCCTTGGCCAAGGCTGAAGTCGACCTCAACTCTATCCCTGAGGGCAAGAACGTCACTATCAAGTGGCGTGGTAAGCCCGTGTTCATTCGTCACCGCACCGCCGACGAAATTGCAGAGGCAAACGACGTTAACATTCAGTCTCTCCGTGATCCCCAGGCTGACGCTGATCGTGTCAAGCGACCCGAGTGGCTCGTCATGTTGGGTGTCTGCACTCACTTGGGTTGTGTACCTATCGGTGAAGCTGGTGACTTTGGTGGTTGGTACTGCCCCTGCCACGGTTCTCACTATGATATCTCTGGCCGTATTCGCAAGGGCCCTGCTCCTCTCAACCTTGAAATTCCTGGTAAGTCTTAAATCAGTATCTATGCCACATTGATCGTGTTTATTCATCCCGTGTTTCTATAGAATACTCCTTCCAGGAAGACAAGCTCATCATCGGTTAGACGCGTTCTCCCCTCTAAAGTGTACTATATAACAGTATTACCACCCATTGCCTTTTCGACTAAATGCATTAAAGAAGAAAAGATACAGTCATCGGCAATCAACGTTGTTTTCTTGGTAACGTACTGTCTCGCTCTGAAATACGTTGCCATACACCTTGGAGACACGCAAAGGCCTTTCAGTCAAACAATTCTACATGTTGTTGTTGAGAGATCTTGCTTTGATCCGTCGCATAGAGATAGATTATCGTCGAGAACCCTAGAAAATTCTTGCGCTAACCATCATGCCTGATCAGGTAGCGTGACATATTCGCTTCTTGGTTATCTTCCAGTTCAACGACGCGTCTTGACTTTTGAATCTCCTGGAAGATGTCGAATTATGGTACATAGTTCTACATGTTTTTCATTGTACTCGAATCCAAAGTACATACATTGTCATTCTCCAACTCACTGGTGAGCTCTTCATGCATAAAACAGCTCATTCTATGTAGCGTTTATGCCGACGTACATATCGAATGGAAAAACATCATTTTCGATTCTCGATGCTACACAGTGTTGTACCTGGTGATGCTTGCTATTCATTCCTTATTAATATATCACGCATGCTAATATGCAACGAGTCCGTGGCATTACTACCTGGTTGTAGACTTTTTTTCAAACACATGTATCCCGTTAGCCAACCATTCACGTGAGACTAGTTTGCTTACGCTGTTGGGTCTATGAATATTACAAATTTAGGCTGGCGGCGTGTAATGGTGCACAGTAAGGAATATCGGATAGATCACCAATCTTTTCACGAGATTATCAACAGCTAAGGGGAAGGGAACGTGTTTCAGATTTGACAAAGGAACATTGCAAACCGAAGCAAACATGCCTGCAGACGCGTTGCCTTATGGCACGTACGAACATTTTGCTTATATTACATTCCATTTGTTTCGTATCTGCTATATTTCTGTCCAATCTGCATACCGACGGCGTCAGAGTTTTGATTGCCAAAGAGGGTAAATGGTTACATGCAGGTACTGAAAGGAAAGGGGGGCAAGACAGACACCCGCTTGTTTAAAAGAGAAAGAAAAGAACATAAACTCGAAACAAACAAACAACGAAATATAGATACAAATGAGGATACAATCGATGAGATTGGTTTGGGTATTTGTGGATGCCGGCTTGGTATGCTGTGAATATGATGATATCAGTTGCAACGGCTATGCACGAATGTTCGCATAGAAGGTGGCTGGTACATGTTACTGATAGACGCCGGTGCATTGTTCATGAGCCGTAAATGCTCGAGCGGTCTGTTTGCATGCGATGCTCCTGACTGGTAAAGCAGGGCTGGGAATGGCTCCCTGAAGAGGAGTCCTCGCAAACCTAATGCACAGCTTTAGTAAAGACAGTTGCATAGATCGTAACCAAAAAAATGCTTACTCATCCAAGCTGCTATCGACAATACAGAGCTCGCCATGTACTTGGATACTGTAGTGGCGTATGTCCGGCTGCTGCTGCTGCTGCTACCTGAGGGGCGACTGCAACGGAAACGAAATGAGTAATCGACGGCGTGAACCTTGACGCAATGATAACGTACCCAAACAAACTCGTTGTGCCCACAGCAAGGCCAATGCAAACACCAACAGCGCCTCCCATGAATGCCCCGCGCTTCAGTTTGGAGTATAGCTTGTTACGTGATTCAAGGTGCTGCTGTTCCATTGCGGGATGCTAAAAGAGAGAAAGCAAGTGGAGACCTTGCTTGGGCGCTGCTGCAAAGTCGAAATTATTCAGGCACAGACCAGAGATGGAGCTCTTATTTTTTCCCGTTGCCAGCTGACTGTTACAGCAGACTGACAGCGGGTATTCGATATGTTAGCAAGAACCGCCCTCGCTGCCTCGCCATTGCGGGCATGTAGGCTGGTTCGACCCATAAATCAGCTGTCGGCAATATATCGACCGTCTTGCTCCCTGCAACCTATTACTCGACCTCGTCTTCCTACTACTCCCAACTTGACCGCACAATTCTTATCGCGACGAGTCTTCACCACAACAAAATCATGTCAACAGCAAGCTAAAAAGCCAGCGACGCCTGTTCAAGCAGAAGCTGCCAGAACTGCAACTGAGACTCACAAGCAACGAAATGCAACCGACTGGGCGATTATTAAGCAACTCATGAAGTATATCTGGCCGAAACACGACAAGGGTGTCAAAGCGCGCGTCGTTATTGCGCTCTCACTTCTTGTTGGAGGCAAACTATTAAATGTAAATGTACCGTTCTTCTTTAAGGATGTTGTGGATTCTCTGAATATTACCTTCCCGGACGGTGTAACTTTGTGGACTGTTTGTGGAGCAACAATCATTGGATACGGTCTTGCACGGCTTGGAGCCAGCGCCTTCCAGGAACTTCGCAATGCAGTGTTCGCCGCCGTTGCACAGAAAGCAATTCGACGGGTTGCACTTAATGTTTTTGCTCACCTGCACCGCTTGGATTTATCGTTTCATCTGACTCGCCAAACTGGAGGTCTGAATCGCGCAATCGATCGTGGTACGAAAGGTATCAGCTTCCTGCTCAGCTCCATGGTATTTCACGTCTTGCCAACCGCCTTGGAAATATCCATGGTTTGCGGTATCCTCGCTTACAAGTTTGGCACGCCTTACGCCATTGTCACGTTTACAACTATCCTGGCTTACACTGGTTTCACTGTGATAACGACCGCGTGGCGTACCCAGTTTAGAAAACAAGCAAATGCAGCAGACAACGAAGCAGCTACCAAAGCTGTCGACTCGCTGATCAACTTTGAGGCTGTCAAGTACTTTAATAATGAAAAATTTGAAGCAGAGCAGTACGATAAACCGTTGCAAAAATACGAACGTGCCTCCCTCAAGGTCGCATCGAGTTTAGCAGCTCTAAACGCAGGTCAAAACGCCATCTTCAGCACTGCCTTGACGGTGATGATGTATATGACAGCTCAAGGTGTGATGAATGGCACTATGACTGTTGGCGATGTTGTCATGGTGAATCAGCTCGTCTTCCAGCTTTCCATGCCGCTCAACTTTTTGGGTTCAGTGTATCGAGAACTGCGCCAGTCGCTTATTGATATGGATACAATGTTCAATCTAGAGAACCAAAAAGCCTTGATCCAGGATGCCCCAGATGCAAAGGACTTGGTTTTCAAGGGCGGAAACATTCGCTTTGAAAATGTGGTCTTTGGATACCACCCCGATCGACCCATTTTGAACGGTGTTAGCTTCACTGTGAATGCTGGAGAAAAGGCGGCCTTTGTAGGACCTAGTGGATGCGGGTAATGTAAAGAGTATCAATGGTTTGTTTGCTGATATGCAACTAAACAATAACGGATCATAGAAAATCTACGATTTTGCGTCTCCTCTTCCGTTTCTACGAACCACAATCTGGTGAAATCTACATTGACGATCAAAATATTAAAGATATCAAGTTGGATAGCTTGCGCCGCGCTATTGGTGTTGTGCCACAAGACACTAGTTTGTTCAACAACACCATCTTTTACAACGTGCACTACGGACGCATCGATGCAACTGAGCAAGAAGTATACGATGCTGCGCGCCGAGCCCAGATCCACGATGTTATCATGAGCCTGCCTGAGAAATACGAGACCAAAGTTGGCGAACGCGGCTTGATGCTCTCCGGCGGCGAGAAACAACGTGTATCCCTTGCTCGAACAATCCTCAAGAATCCACGTATTCTCTTCTTGGACGAAGCCACTTCTGCGCTGGATACGCACACTGAACAATCCTTGCTCGCTAGTTTCCGTTCGATCTTGCGAGAGACCGGCATGACCAGCTTCCACATTGCTCACCGCTTGCGCACGATTGCTGATGCTGGTAAAACGCCAGATGAAATATTGGTGTACGGCTTCGACTTACCTGCATTATATTAGATAAAATCTTTGTGCTCAAGGAAGGCAAGATTGTGGAATCTGGATCTCACGAAAGCTTGATGCGTAAAGAAGGTGTATATAGAGAGATGTGGCACAGACAGGAAAACACTGGTGCCTATTTGTAAATGCATTCAAAACCGTAAACTAGTACTCATAGAGAAAACAACCCCTTACTCTTTTATTCTTTTGCGCCAATTTCTGGCTTCTTTGCTGAGATGTAAACTTTCATGCGCGCTTTTGGATGTCGAACGTGACACAAAGGCGCCAGTGGGTGGCCACTGCAGAGTCCGATTGTGGAGACCCCCTTTCGTCCCAACATCCTATTCCAACCTTTCACTGGAACTTTACAGTACATACAAAAAACAGCGCTGTGAAAAGGAAACAGTGCTGCTGCTGCTTACATATTCGCTACTCTTATAAATACTACCCATGTGGAGCGTAAGTCTACTATGTACGTTTCAGCCGTTTTGCCTAGAACTCATGACCAGGTCGTAGTTGATTGATCGTACGATTCGAAGACGATTCCCAAACACGATATTGAGCGCGTCCCCTCAGCCTCGGGTGTTTGTAGGTTGCTCTTTCGAGAACTCGCATGTACAATGTTATTTTTAAACGGATCAAAATGTATGATGTTACAATAGCTTCTATCGTCGTCGTCGTCGCGTACGTTAGCACCGACGCCAGCAGGTTGTAGGACCGCAACGTCGTCGTCTCGATTCCCAGCTACATTTCGTGACCCGCGGCGGCTATACAAGCTGGAGCAAGAAGCCGACGCAGCACCTGGCAATCCGCAGATCCAGGCAGCGTTATACAAAGTAAGCATAAACTATTATTGAAAGCCGTAGTCAACGATAATGATAACAGTTATTTCGATTTTACCATAGGAACTTCGTATGTGCAGAAAATCAGGACAAGTCGTTGAGCGATTTGAAAAAGGCAATTTTGCCCACGATGAAGAGTGCTATCGCCAGTATATTGCTGCCTTGGTCGAAACCGGCCAGCAGAGTAAAGTCATGCCTGAAATATTAGGACGCCTGGAGCGTGAGCGTGGTAAAATCACAAACGCGGCAGTTTCTGCGACCAAGATCGAAAGAGCTCATATATGGAATTTAGGCCTGGGGGATGCAATGAACGCTGCGCAGCACAGCGCGGCAGCGGCTGCAGCAAATGACGCGAATGCCACGCAGAAGAATCCTGTATACGTTGTGGTGGAGGAAGGTAAATAAACTGATGACTTTGTGTAAAAATAAAAGTTATCTAACGATCGTTGCTACACTAGCCAGAGGCTACTTTGTTTGGCGCATTCTACGCTGGTTAGGCGTGACATTCACATATGCGTTTTGTTTCCTCACAATCCTCTCATTGACCATGGAAAACTCGGGCCTGTTAAAGTCGACCACCAACCCACAGACCGAGTATGAACCATCAACACAGCAGGTTGTAAAATTCAGTGACGTTCAAGGATGCGACGAAGCCAAGCAAGAACTCGAGGAGTTAGTACAGTTTCTGAAGAACCCACACAAATTTACGGAGCTTGGAGGCAAGTTGCCCAAAGGTGTTTTGCTCACCGGTCCACCTGGTACCGGCAAGACACTGCTAGCCAGAGCAGTTGCAGGCGAAGCCGGTGTTCCATTCTTCTTTATGAGTGGTAGTGAATTCGATGAAATGTACGTTGGTGTTGGTGCAAGACGAGTACGGGATTTGTTTGGTAAGCAGCCTACATTTTGAAGCTTTTTACTCTTCATCTCATTCTAACACGCCACTGCTGTCACGACACAGCCGCCGCTAGACGCAAAGCTCCCAGTATAATATTTATTGATGAATTGGATGCCATCGGATCGAAACGAAATCCCAAAGATACCGTGTATATTAAACAGACACTCAACCAATTGCTTGTCGATCTGGATGGATTCTCTCAAACAGAAGGTGTAATCATTATTGCCGCGACGAACTTCCCTGAGCTTCTGGACAAGGCTCTGGTTCGACCTGGCCGTTTTGATCGCACCGTAAATGTGCCTCTTCCGGATGTACGTGGCCGTATGCAGATTCTCAAACACCATATGAAGAGCGTTATGATGGCTCCTGACGTCGATGTATCTGTTATCGCGCGCGGCACGCCCGGTTTCAGCGGCGCCGAGCTTGCGAATCTCATAAACCAAGCAGCTATCCAAGCTAGCCGGGAAGGTGTGCGCGAGGTGGATATGCGTCACCTGGAGTATGCAAAGGACAAAATCATTATGGGAGCTGAAAGGAAGAGTGCCGTGTTAACGGATGAAAGCAAGAAATTGACAGCTTACCATGAAGGCGGACATGCATTAGTGGCATACTATACACCAGGCGCCATGCCGCTGCACAAGGCAACAATTATGCCGCGAGGGCGCGCGCTAGGCATGACCGTTCAGCTACCCGAGATGGATAAGGATTCTTATACCCGGCGCGAATACTTGGCACAACTGGATATCTGTCTGGGTGGCCGCATCGCTGAAGAACTGATATTCGGGCCAGAGAATGTCACAAGTGGAGCGCACAGCGATATCGTTAAGGCGACGGAGGTTGCCAAGCGGATGGTGCGACACTTTGGAATGAGCGAGAAGGTTGGACCTGTGGATTACGATGACGAGGATATGATGCTTCTTAGCTCGGATACCAAGCAGCTTATCGAGAATGAAATCAAGGCGTTTGTAACGGTAAGATAAAACTACTGCAACAAAACGTAGCGGAATCTATCAGATACTAAACACCTAGTAATTTATATAGGATGCAGAGAAACGAGCCCGCGATATCTTGACAAAGCACACCGATGAACTTCACCGGCTAGCAAAGGCTCTTGTAGAGTATGAGACATTGTCGCAGCAGGAGATTATAGATGTTATCCAAGGCAAACAGATTAAGCGATAAAATTTGGAACGTTTTGAGTTATTTTTGCTGTCCCATTGTTGCTGCGGTTTTTCAATATTCCTAGACCCACTATATAAGAGCTACATGCAAACATCCCTAATACAATATTCTCTTTTGCTCACAACTCTATCCATACTGGAGAAGACTTCGCTGACTGATACATCAGAGGAGAAGATCATGATAAGAAGTGTGGATACATAGAAAGGCTTATGGTATGCATAGCTAAGCATAGATATCTAGAACTCAACGTTGTAATGCGGGAAGAGTGATAGAAACTAATATGTATACGCTGGGAAGTCAAATGCTGGCATGTCCAACCCATACCGTCGCATGGCCAATCAAAAGACGTTGAAGGTAAACCGATAATTTTTGAAACTCTTTAGGTTTTGGAAAAGATCAGTGTAAAGGTATTTGTTTGCCACAGGAAATTGCCACTTTTTCTTTCTCTTTGCACAGTCTCATCCCTTGGTGTTCATGTACGGGAATCAACTATGGAGTATATCTTTCTTTCAGGATACAGGCAATATACTCATAATGTATGGTTTGGATAGTTACTACAAACATGTCAAAGATCAGATATTTCGGACATCAATAATGTTAAGGAAGATATTGATTTTGCTTGAGGACGAACGCGCCAGATAGGATTTATTTTGTCAAGGTATGCATCACTCTATTTCTTTTTCTTAAAAGTTACACTGTATAAGGGAAGAAGAGAGGCTTAAGCCCAGTGAGTAACGTTGGGGTTGACAGCTGTAATAGAGTTTTTTTTATATTAGATCAGATAACAGATCAGCGGGACATATTGTTCTTACCGCCAAGGACACCGCATGCCAATCGGGAACCGGCGTTGCCGTTCTCCAAGGAGGTGGGGTTGCCACCCTTGCCAAGATCATCGGTGCCATTGTGAAGGACGATACCGCGGCTATATTTTGGTAAGTAACGCAAACAAATACTGTTGATAATAATAATTTTTCCCGAAAAATTATTACCCAAGAACGGAGTAAGGTCCCTCCAAGTAGACCTTGTCAAGGGTCAAGGTGAAGTTGGCGGTGCCGTCTTCACCGACTTCAATGTTTCCAAAGTCGCCAACGTGTCTGTTCTGGTCGGTGGGTGCGCCGTGGGTACGGTTGAAGGGGTTGTAGTGTCCTCCAAGCGAATCACAGCCTTATTGGATGATGATGATGATGATGATGATGAAAAATTATCCTTTGTTAGTCCAGCATTGCTCTACCATCTCCACAACCATGCAGCGTGCAGCATACCGTTGCTGAGGTCACCGTATTGGTGAATGTGGAAACCGTGGCGACCAGGCGAGACGCCAGTAAGGTTGGCATGGATCACTGCCTTGCCGCAGTCGCCTGGAAGTTGGGTAATAGAGACATAGCCGAGGATAGCAGCGGTGGCGCTTTGCAAGACAGCGAATGCGTTGACCATATTTATTACTATTGTAGCGGATCACGGAAAGGGTGGATGGCCCTTTATATATGTGCGCGCTCGGCTTGCTTTCGTGCGCGCTCTTCTGGCCCTATAGATCGCCGTTTCGCAGGAAAACTCTTCTGAGTCCGGATAATTTCACAGTGTATGGAAGATTATCTGATTGTTGATTGTAGAGTGTCGGGAGTGACATGAGTACGCGTTAATCGCTTTTCAAGGAAAAATGAACGGGTAATTGATCTCGCTCGGATGACAGACAGCACCGGATGCGTAGTGTATCTGATTGAGGAAAACCGGTGGCTATACGCTGTCATTTTAACTCCTTTCTATTATTAAATTCAGTAGATCTACTTATTCCACAGATAACTCGGGTTGTTTCGCGCAGAAATGATGAACTAAAGTACATGTGGGATTTGAGCTTTGACTTATTAATCTTGGTATGTTAGACCGTTGATGGATGGTCGACTGACCTGGGGACCTCGTACAGAGATCTCATTTCCCGGTTTGTGTTACAGTAATCCACAACCCGCTTTAGTTTTTTCAGCATCAAGAAATGATATATGAATGTTGATATTCCTGACTGAGGAGGTCATTGTAGGAATCGCATGCTATGACGACTATCATCAATCATGAATTATGCATTGTTTTCGCTTGTGTCATCGGCTATTACTTAAGTCTCACTCTGCAGACAACAAGCAGCGGGGGGAAGATGCGCGCGCAAATGTCAGCATGCAGAGTGGCTTCCTGCTGGAAGGAACTTCCATACAGCGTTAGCAAGATGAATGCTCTAAGCATAATCTACGACGCTGGATGTCTTATCATGATCTAGAGTGCTTTATTTTACCCGAATCAGTCTGTCGCAAACGCCGTTAGTTGGAAACTCGTCTTGAAAATCTCATTTGTACTTCTAGTGCACTTTCCAGTTTTGCGCGCCTGCTTCCAGTGTACTATCGTTTTATTTAAGCTGCGTTTGTGAGATAAATTCTCCCAGATGCTTCTCGATGTTCTTTAACAGGCAAGGATAGGCTTTTAAGAATTTTGTTCAATGACATATAATATAATGGTTGAAGATCAGCACAAATTCTGCTAAAGGTCTCACTTTCACGCAGTTTTATTAATCAGCCACTGAGAATCAACACGTATCGAGAACAGCAAGAGGTGAGCATATTAAGAACACTTGCTTGACATCTGCACTTTGTATATCTAATAATCATATCAATGAATAGGCCAAATGTGTATCGTCGCGAGCGTCAGTCCGAATGAACCGAAATTCGACTGCGGTATGTTTGCAGGAGCCAAGAGGATGCAGAACGGAGGCTTGAGAACCAAGAGAGCATATCCTATCAGGGAGAAGGAGGATCTGTTCCAATTATGGTTGTTTTTACGGCTCTGGGATAATCCACGGATAGGAAAAGGAATGCAGTTTTCGCTTTATATTGTGAGGATAGAGATCTGTACTTCAACTACCACCATCACTGCTCGAAAGATGCCTAAGGTAGGATAGTCTGCAGCAAGATTCTCCAGAAATTATACAAGAGCCTACTTTAGTGCGCAGGCCTTTGCTCCATCAGTATGACAACTGACAGGTCAGTCGCACCGGATAACGGAATAGCCGTGGCGTTGTCTACAGGCAAGTGGGAGAATAAATCATCAGATCGGCTCTATTTTCTTCTACACCTGAGATTTTCATCTCGAATTACAATAGTTTTCCCAGCCAAAAACACAGAGGTTTGCGATTTGTCGTTCAGCTAGGAAAAAGCAAGCATTGTTTCATCCTCGAAGCGAAGAGAGAGGGAAACAAGCTTGCTCTTTTATGTAATAAGAAATTCAGAATCTTCCAGAATGACTTTTCTACCATGGTCGAGCCAGCTGAATCGGTATTGGCGCGTTATTTTATTTCATTTTTTGATAGACTTGAAGATGGCGTCACCAAAACCAACAATTGTACGTTGCTGAAGGTTCTCTACTCCTTGCGATTCCCGTTGCTCATTTCTCGTCTGTTTAAAAAAAATGCTTGAGGGAAATTGGGGATTCAGTAGCCCAAGAACCTGCTGCCGCCAATGTCCTCCAGAAAACTTCGTCTTGCAAAAAGAAGAGAACAGCAATCGATGTTCTCTATGTCGGTATGCTGAATTAAAATTCATCAGCTTCCCATACATTTCGTTGTGAGTATCAACTTTTGCAAGAAATTCGTTAAGATCGGCGACCATCAACGATGCGTCGCTCATTTGAGTATAAAATTTTTGCACGTTTCCCTTTTGCGACAGAAGTTGGTCCCATCGCCGCAAGGAACACTGAACCGTCGTCGTACAGTTTTGCAATAGAGTCCAGCTCTGACTGTAGAATGGTTAATTGCATGTAATTCGTTTCTCTGTAAGAATAGCTGCATCCGGTATGGAAAGTAAACACTGTTCTGGTGATTACCATCAAAGCGAGCGCCGATCTTTTTTTCCGATACTCGTTGGCGTTCGCACCGTTCGTATATTGGTCGCAAGCCGGCATGAGTTTAAAATTGCTTGATGTCTCGTTCGTCATTTCCAGCGAGCTGCAGAACTTGCCTAAGGCTGGTTAAGAAGGACACTTTAGGCCGTATGACCTGATACAGCACTTTGTGGTATGCTTCCACTGCCTTTGTTGTCCTGGAAGCCTGATTTCGCAGCGGAAAATCATACTTTGCAATAATTAGACTGTGATTGGCTAAGACGTTGGCTGCCAGGCACGAATCAAGTGTAAAAAGGTTCTGTCTGGCTAGGTTAAAGTCGAGTGCTTTTGGGTTCATGATCTGCACGACTTTCCTTGTACGAGAAACGGCTCAGCTGTCCAAGACACTTCTTCCACTGAACAAGCCAACAAAGAGCGTCTGGTGGAGCTCATCACCAAACGTCCTGTACGAATTATCCATAGAAGAACTTGCAGAATTCCATCAAAATTGTTAGATTTAAATAATTTCCTGCTCAACAAACTGGAACCTAATAAAAGATCGTGCAAACTATAAGCTCCTGTGTGACGATGTCAGGTAGAGGGATATTCATGGAATTGCATGGTGACTCTACAAGCTTTCATCCTCAAGACTAGCCAGCCAGGGACGAGCTTGAAAAATTTTTACAGCTGACTTTATTCGGGACAGGTTCACGGTATAAAAGGGTGGAGCTGGGTGGCGCCCGTCTGTTTTCTTTTCTTTAGACAAATCTTCCAGAATATTGGAAAGTATGATGATACATCCGGCTATTTTACGATCAAGCTTCCGCGTAAGGTTCTGCCTAGTGCGGGAGGACTGAAGAAGCATGCTGGGCCACCTATAGCACACCCATACAGCGTGTACGGTGTAGGATCTGACTATGTCCAATATTGAAGATTTGTTTGTTCTAGTCGAACAAAAGACTGGGATAAATTGAAGAAAACGATGAAAATGAAAATGAAAATGGGGAATGCTGTGAAAAGTATACAGGATCTTTCCTTGCAGTCGTAGAAGACTCATACCGGTTTGTTCTGTTTGAGGATTGTTTATCGTCGACAAAGTTTGTTCAGGATGGAAGTCTAAGCCTCCGCTCCAAAGTATGAAAATGAGCTGACTGTGAAAACTAAACCAGCTCTTGCGGTGTAGACGGTGGTGCTAGGTAGCTTGGTGATAATAGAGAGTAATGGCCAACTCAGGAGTTCCATTCCACCCAATCCTCTTGGATTTTAAAGTTGACAGACTACTAACTGAGTCAAATTCTTGCAATTGGAAGTTATCAGCATTCTTAACGTAGCACAGATATTTATATTGTACAGTAGCTAGTGAAAAGGGAGAAAAAATGGAATACGATGCCATATTTTTCTGTACACATACGAATGCTGTTTGGAAAGGGAACAATGGAAACGAAGAATATGCTGCAGGCGTGGTTTATAGGGTCGTGGAGAGTTGCTAGGTAAGGTGGTAAGGTGGGGTGCGGTGTGTGCGTGTGTGTGTAGACGGTCGGAAGAATGGAAATTGACAATGTGTGTTTTAAGATACGGTGGGAACGTTAAGAGCTCGAAGAACACGAGGAGATAGGCGAGGATGCTGTTGTACCAGTATCGGATGCAGCTGCTGTTGCAATGGTTTCTTCTTCTTTAGCTGTTGTTATTCGTGTCTTTTCAGCCGCGCGTTGTTTCCTTTCCAATTTGGCGTAGTCTGAAGCTTGCAAGTCAGCAACAGCTCAGTTTGATGTTGAAAATTACAATTATACTCACGTAATCCACATGCGTTGCAGAGTGTGCGCGCGCCATCAGGACCCCTTCGCCACTCTGGCGTCTCGGATATATTGCAAGAATGGCATCTACCTTGGAAAGGAGCTCTCTAAGGAATCAGACAATATTTCGTTAGCGGTCTTGTACGAATTGGCGGAATAAACACAAAACTGTTCACTATTTACCTTGCGCTTCCGTTGCCGAAGTACCCTCAAATCGTTGCTGTCTATTTGCTCCCCCTTTGCGTTTCATGTATTAGAGGAAAAATATCGCAAAAAAGCTCTCATTGACGATGAATGACATACATAGTAATAGAGTCGTCGCTTCTCTTGCTGTGCCGCTAACTGGTGTTTCTGTAAACGCAGGAGTGCATTCAATACTTCGTTTGCGCGGCCAATCATTTCGTCCACCCATGGGCGCGGATTGCCGTCCGGTGTCAGCAAAGGAAATTGAGAAGATGAACACCATGTACGCTCTCGACTAACTGTATCGCGCATGCTACTGCATTGTTCAATAATCTAAACATCCTATCAATATGCAAATGATACATAGAGTACTACAGCTAAAGACACTTACCTGATCCATATCCTTGTAAATATTGGTTAACACTGCAGTGGAAGGAGAAGGCTGAACTTGGATGTGACGATGGAAAGCGGAAGGCGGGTTGAGACGCACGTTCTTTTCAAAAGGTATATCCTCATGTCTGGACGGCGGCGAGGGCAAGGACATGGCCGGCAGAATCGTTCTCTCTGGGGTAGGTGGCCATCGGGCGTCAATCGAGGAAATAGGAGGCAATACTGGTCGCGACGAAGAGCTTGTATCATCCTCAAATTAGTATCAAAAAAGACAGAGCCTTGAGCTTGTTTAAACAAAGCGCTTACCTGGATAGGGGCTGCATGGAACTGAAAGGGAAGAAAAGAAGTATACAACCAGGTAGCGTGGTCGATCTGAAAAAACCTGAACTGTATCTCATTTGTTTAATTACGTATAATACGTTTTAAACACTGTACCAACGCCGGTGCCTCGGAGCGGTGCGCCGTAAGAGTCATTTTTACAGCCTTAGTCTCATGAAGATGAATGGTTTGGTACGGATAACAATGGATATTACATGTACTCCATACAGTGCAAATTTGAATGTAGGTAACTATGTAGGTTCTCTGCTACTGCTTGCATTAACTGTGGAACGCTCCAAACGTATAAAACGTTTTAAACAAATCCGAAATCGCGGCTGACAGCTGATCTCAGAAACTTGGAAGTGGTTCCACCGTCTTTCCTTCTTTGGTTGTCCAACCCAAACTCACCACTCATGATCAAGATTCGCTATCCGGCCTCTCGGCTTCACCTTTTCTTTTGCCTTCATATTCATTCAACGATATGCCAGCTTACATACAGATATACCTTCTCAGCAAATTCTGATCAATTATCAATTATATTGCTAAAATCTACTCCCAACGGCCTGCATTCATTTGCAAAAGAGACTTATCCTTGACGAATGCTCCATATCTTGCCAGGTCGCCAGTTGCATCGCTGATTATGAACCTTCTATCGACATCTTTTCGCTTCGCTGAATCTTGGCCTGATCTACATATCACATCTCCGAGATGCAACGAGATCAACTGAAGATGTATTGGATTTATATCTCTATGTACGAGCGAATACAGAAAAGACGATGTGTTACGGGCGCCCACATTCTGAAAATAGTTTCATTGTAAAAGCTCTATCATCACCATGAGAAGCGTCAACGAACCAACGGAGATAACCCTTTGCGTTTGACCGATGTTCGGTCTTGGACATGATAGATTTCGGATTGGGATTCTGAGCAAATCACATGAACAGATGCGATAAAAACAATAGCGGACGTGCAATATCTTCAACGAATGGAAAGAGAGATCTCGGGGGCAGCACGCTGTTGGACTTATCAATCGTCGTATATTATAGCTCAATGCGATGTGAAAGAAGAGGTTAGGAATCTTGTCCGCAACTTTGGAGACTCTCTTACTGTGAATCTCTAGTTGGATGGTTCTTGCTACACCTTTTTCCACATTAAAGTTCGAGTGTGTGTTTACGGTGCTGATGACAACAAGCATAATTAATAAAGCATCTTCCAAACGCAGCACTCGTGCGCTCTGATATCGACTTTTAGCATTTGCTAAATTAGACTATACGTCAAATCTTTACTTCAACACAATAGAATCTGATATTATTATTTTTAGCATTTTCAAACGAAGATTGACAGGAGGCAAACCGCCGAGACAGATTAGGAGATTACATTCACACTTTCTGCTGACTCAATATAGTGCGCGAAATATGTTCTAGACAATGCTTCTGCCCGCACTGTCGAGACATAAATTGGGTTTTTAGTTACCTGTAACCAGCACCGATCACGGTAGCGTTGAAGGTAGAAGTAATGGTTTTGCCGTGATGTTATTTGGAACATGGAAAGGTAAGAAAGAATTGCATCGTAAGCTTCTTCATTTAATCCACTCTTTTCTGTGTATAGTTTACAGAAGTCTGTTGCAAGATGATAATAAATACTGATGCGAATGTATGAAGCTTTGTTGACTGATAAAAGTTGTGACAACCATTCGTGAATAGATACAGTAAAAGAATGGATTCCAGTCCATTTAGTTTGGTACGGGATAATGGTAAGATACATGTATTATGTTTATCGCTGGAAAAAGAATTTGGATATGATGCTCTTCTTGTCTCCTTCTTTTGTCGCATTGAGAACGGCCACAAGTCGTGAGTAATAGTTGGGATTGCTGGCGGGAGAGAGGATCTTGTCTGATAAGGGGAACTAGGGTTGTACATGGCAACCAAAAAGAAAACAGTTGGTTTAATCTTCTATTCAGTGTAGCAAAATATACCGCCTCAAGTTTACCTCGGATTTAAAGTCGTTGTTTAGGATTTTCTTTAAAGCTTCCAACTGTCGCTGTGCGTCGGCAATGTCGAAAGATTCGTGTTCATTTTGGAGTGGACGCCGGAATGTTTCCTCTACTCGCTGTGCCAACACTTGCTTCATGTCTCGGCTAGGACGAACTTTGTCTGCGGGCCAGTCGCGCACGAGTTTAAGATATTCTCGGTATAATGACAGTACTTGTGGACGTGCTTGTGACATTCCTCTATATGTATAAAGAATGGGCTATGCTTATGCTCGCCGCGCTCTAGTTGGGCTCAGTAGGTTACATAAGCCACAATATCTTGCATGGAAAGAGGGGTCGATGTGTTACCTAAGTTCTGTAACTTTACCGACTGCAGTCAGTCGTATGATATGATCTTACACTTTGTGCCTAGAGGTGGAACTTCAAGTAATTAATAAAAGTACGGCGAAGACAAACGAAAACTACATGCATGCATGTTACAGAGATAATTCACAACCGCAAAAGTGGTTTAATCAAAACGCATCGTTGGCCCATATTCGGTTTCGCTAGCTCAATCGTTCATACTGTCCAAAATGCACTTTCCAAGCAAACCTGTAACCTATTGCGCTGAAAGATGAAAAACGAAAACGATCAAATGTTTATTAGCGTAAAGATGCTTTTAAGAAGATGTGGTAACAGTAACTTCGGCTTGAGTCTTGTCCTCTACAACAATGGCAGCAGCTCCACCTTGTAACGCTCCACCTGCAATAAGTTTTGCGTTGCCAATGACAGCCATGATTTCGTTCAAGCTTTCCTTCCAAGTGCTGAGTCTTGTAGAAAGCTGCTTCCATTGCTCCTGATCGAATACCCGATAGATGCTTCGGTGCACCAACACGCTCTTGCTCAACTGGTTGAGCTTTGCCTCCATGAGACCAGCTCGGATCACATCGATAACCCACATTTCTACTTCGTCCTCGGGAATTTCCAAGCTCTTTGCGATTTCTTCGTAGCTCAATTCGCGGGCCATGTGTTCGCAGCCGAGTGATGCCAAGGATAACAGTCGGATCTTACGGATATTGTCGTCGTTGTTGAGGCGTTTTAACAAATCAGGATGTGCCGAGGCAAAGGTTTTGTATGTGGAGAGGTTGCCGTTCAAAAAGACGTTGAGAAGTTCAAGTTCCTCGGTGCCCTTGAGGTTTTGGACAGCAGCGTACTGCAAAAGATCTTCGAATGCAAAGAAGTTTTCGATAGCAACAGCTTGGATCACGACCTTCTTGGCCAAGTTAGTGCTTTCTGCGTCGTCTGGTTTGTAGGTGGAGAGCTGTTTAAGCAAGAAATCGAAAGCCAGTTTCCTAGCAAATCATGGTTACAATCAAAGATCAACAAGCTTCCGCGAACTTAGAGACTAAAGACGTACTGTTCACCGGCTTGCTTCAATTTTTCACTGAGATGGTTGTATAGTTTGCGTTCGGTGGCAGCGTCGATACCCCATTTCTTTGCCCATTCGTCAATGTGGTTTAACTGGCTGTACAAGGAATCCAATTCATCTGCTTGGGAAGTGACATCAACAAGTCCAATGAATGCATCGTAGCGAAGTGATGAGTCGGATGGTAACGCGTTGTAAAGGTTCAACAAACTATATCCGTCAACGTCAGCGTAGTTCTTTCATCAGGATCTTTGACTTGACATCCGCTTACATCTTCTGTTTCAAGCTGATCTTTGCACTTTCGGTTTTGGTCAATGTGTTGATCAAAGTCTTAACAGCAGTCTCATAGATTTCTTTAGGCGAGCTCAAGATGATGACAATCAAAAGGTTGAAAGCGCCTTCGACCTCTGTGTATACGTGTGTATGTTTAGCGTCAGCAATATATCGATCGTAATCTTCGTGACGTACCTCGGTCCTTCTCCACGAGGAATATAGCGCCATCCTGGGCGAGCTTGACATACACCTGATTATCTTTTGCTGACACAAGGCCATCGATTTCCTTAACGTAGGGAGCGTTCTCCTCTTCTTCCTCGCCTCGTAGCTTGGAAATGTATATAGCCAGATCCTGGATCTATTGCGTGGGGCGTGTTACCGGTACAATTCCAAATAACCACTTTACGTGAAGGTAGCAATCCAAGCCATAAAAGACATGGACTCACTCCATTTCGTCATTGAAAAAAAGTTACCTGGCTCTCGAGCGATCCTTGGACAAAGATATTTGCAGCCATTGTTGTTACAGGACCGAGGAGTTGTCGGGAAGGATAGTGCTCTCTGCTTCCTTAACCTGAAAAAATGTTGCTGTGCCGCTCGCCTCTGCAGTCACGTACTTTCCAAATCGGGCTGCCATTGCGCGGCTGCGAAATTTAGGGTACTTTATGGAGCTGGCAATACACTGCTTACTTTGAGGCCATTTCCACCGTTGATAATCTTACATTAATACTGATAATTATCAGTTATTTCTTTTTAACAAATGGTTTGAGGATATGAGGGTATCTCAATTTTCCAAGGAGCAATTATTCTTTCTGACAGAACGGTTTCGATATTAGATGCTGTGCACAAGTCCCAGAATCTTATCGATATACTGATCGTTATTGACTGTTAGTCAACGCTACCAGCAATATTTTTTTATATCAGTCCCTACGATGGCTGAATGATAAGTTCATTAGAATGAAAAGAGCATTGTGTTCAGGAAACAGCTTCTCATTGATCTGAAACGTTGTCAGATAGCAAGTATCACACAATTAATATCATCAGTAAAATAAGCTGCTATGACTGTTGGAGTAATTTCGGTAAGTCTTTTTGATTCTCTATATAGTAGCAAGAGATTTATCATTATCTGCATGTGAACATTGAAAATGTATCTGGTTGACAGGTATATAACTGTTCCGAATTGAACGAAGGTAACCAAGTAAAATTGCCAAGCTGCCTCGAGTGTGACGATGAATGCTCTAAATCTGTGAAGTATATATTGCAATGAGCGGTTACCACACATGCAGTCTAGGACAGCACTACGTGGACGGACTGGAACCAATAAAGTTGACTGGCGGATTGTCGAAATAGTTTTTAGGGCTCTTATGATTCGTGAACACAGACTCGTGGCACGAATGCCGCACCAGAGATATATATCATATAAAGTGCACAAAGTTGGACGAGCGCAGAGATCAGTGCGTCGAAGAATGCCCCATGTCCAAGGGCACTCCCCCCAAAAAATCTGTTGGGGCGGTGTATGAATATGGAGCAATTTTTTCTTTGAAAGTTTCAACGAAGTTCCTTTTCCATTCTCTTTCTATACATACCCCTCTCTGCTCTAAAGAGGTCGCAGCGATATGCCTCCTCGAGATCCTACAGTCGCCGCTGCAACCCACATCATTCCCTGTGACGACTCCAATTTCTCACAACAGGCCCTCCGTCCGACCCCCGAAAGAGCAAGGTAGGTCACAATTTTTTTTCGACAACCTGTGTGTCATCACAATTGGGAATAATTCATATTTCGTAAAAAGATCTTCTTACAAGACAAACTATACCCGCGAGGAACTTGTAAGTTTTTTTGGAGCTACCATGTGTAAGACAAAAGATAACACCGTCTTTGGTTTGCATAGTTATCCTACGCAAAGTGCTTCGTATCTGAAACCAAGAAGAAGAATGCCTCGTTACCTTTAATTTCTTGGGCATTGCGGCTTGTCCGAAAAATACCGAGTGCATTGATACGATACGGTGTACTGTTTCCAGTTCGGCTTGCACTTTTAAGTGCTGCTACCGTTGCATTCTTCATGTCGCTTCCCATCGCTGTAACGCTTAAAAGCAAGAAATGGGTGGTATGTGTTCCATCATCAATGTCTATCACTGGTCTTCTTTTTATCTTGCAGTTTGTGACTCACGATGTCAACGATAGTCGATCCTTGTCAAATATTACTGCAAAGGAATTTTATTCTCACTCGGCACTATACCGCGTTATCGTGGCCAGAAACCATCCCTCTCAGAACCTCACGTTTTTGTCGTACGTACCTGCATTGACGAAATGCCGACGACTGTAGAACCCATCGCTCACCTCTTTTTTTCTTTGACGACTAGGCGAACCACACATCCTACCTCGACTACATTCTCGTCAGTGCACACAAATATCCCAACGCGGTTGTCATGGCGCGCCACGGTGGCGCGTTAGGTTTCCTCCAAAACAATGGTCTGAACTTCCTCAACTCCATGACTTTTGATCGATTAAACGTTCACGAACGAAAATCACTGGCAGAAAAGTAATTATCTTGCTTGAGAGCGGCGGCGTAAAACGGTACAAATAGATCTAACAATATATGACCTAGCCTGAAAAAGCATGTAATGAACCCGACGACTTGGCCGAATCCTATGATCATTTTCCCTGAAGGTACCTGCGTCAACAACAAGTACACCATTCGATTCCAGAAGGGAGCATTTGAGTTGGGTGTGAAAGTATGTCCTGTTGCCATAAAGTAAGTATATATCTGCTGCGTTGATTTAAGATTTTCTTAAAGTGTCATCCAAAAATTCTCAGATACGATCGGTACTGGGGAGACCCATACTGGGATACCCGCAAGGGATTTTTATACTATGCATTCTACCGCATGACACGCTGGATAACGCCTGTGGAAATCGTGTACTGTGAACCAGAAGATCCTCTCCCTGACGAGGATGCTGTTGCCTTTGGTGAACGGATAAAAGCATTGATTTCGGACAGGATAGGTTTGCAGATCGAGGATTTCAATGGCATGGCAAAGCGGGACTTGCTCAAAGTGCTAGAAGAGGAATCCTGAATATTAAAGTCGCTGGACGCACAACTGTAATTTTTTGTTCTAGATGATGCTGCCCCACCCCAACTCCTTCCTTCCCTCCGAGCTCCGAGACATCTATGGTATGACTAGATCATATAATGATACATATATAGAGACATTGCACATATATACGCACACTTACACCATACTTACAATCACCTGTTCCTCCTTGTTTTCCCTATTGTCTAATCCATAAAGTATGTGCTGTTTAATTACACGAAATTAATTTAAATGATCCCCAGAAATAAATTAAATCATTGTTGGCCGACTGCTTTATACTCAGGACCCAACTTTGCAGAGACCCGTGATTCAAGCAGAACTGTCATTTGTCCTCTACTTGGTTCAAAAAGGCACCCTGTGTCCCATTTCTCTCCGTCACGATCGAAATTATGGCATTGAATGGAGCAAACAAGAAAATTGGTGGGTGGAGGATGATCGAATGCATGGTTGGCCGAACGTGCCTTGACGACGTTCTTGGAACATAGCAGACACCTTAACCGAAGAGCAGCAAGTGACGTTGAAGCAAAAGGGTGCTGAAATTGAGCGATTGCAAGCTGGTAGGGGAGCTTGAGCTTACTTTTGAGCTTACTGTGTATGCGTATGTTGTACTAAGCTGGGCGGAATAATAGATATCAACGCATTATCGCGACCGTTGGTAAACTCGGAAGAAGCTCAGGCGTGGTCCAAGCACGTAACACCCGGAACGCTCTCAGTGTTTAAAGAAGAAGCAAACTGGAAGCCAGTGTCAGCAAACGAAAATAGCACCCTGATGAAAAGAAAATACTCTGTAGACTTGCGTGAGGCAGGCGGTTCCTCGTGGAAAAAGATCAAAGGATCCCTTGGACTCGACTCTTCAGAAGATGGAGACGACGATCCATTGTCAGAAGAAGGCGAACTCTCGCCGACACACACTAAATTCGATGTAACCGAGCGAAAAATATACGGGACATTGCCGATGGAAGAGGATATGGTAATATTAACTTGCAAGACATGCCAAAGACCAATCCTGGCTAGCAATTTCGCGAAGCATTCCGGTTTGTATTCATTAAAAGCGAAATATACCAAAGGGACTGCGGACTCACATAATTGCTCTAGAAATGTGCGGCAGAGGAATCAAAAAGCCTCGCGCGCTAGCACAGTTGGATTCCACCAGCGATGATAAATCAAAACTCGCGAAAACATTCTTTTCAGATGACGACGACGACGATGATGATGATGACAATGCTCCTATAGCACGAACAGCAGACGCTAACAAAAAGAAAAAGCTTACCATCAAACAAGATACCCCTGCCGCTGGTGATGATTTCTCTGAAGCCAGCACTCCTGCCAAACGCCCTCCAACCGCACCCGAGAAAGCAGAGAAGAAAAAGACAAAGAAGGCTGCACCGAAGGCAAAGACAGCGCCTAAACAAAAAGGTACAATGATTTACAAATAATGCTGTCTTGTATATAACGTTAGAACTAATCTGCAATTAGCACCTCTCGATCTTGACAAACACTGTGGTGTTGTGCAACCACCTAGCACTACGCCTTGCACACGGTCACTGACATGCAAGAGCCACTCTATGGGTGCCAAGCGCTCTGTACCAGGTCGCTCACAACCATACGATGTCTTGCTTGCAGCTTATCAAAAGAAAGCGATCGGCCGTCCACAGAGTAAGTGGATGCATCCATTGATGTCGTACTTAAAACACTGCTAACTGTTTTGTTAACCTAGCTACCGGCGCCGGAGCTATGGATAAAAAAGGAGCGCCAGTGGGTGCTAAAGCAACCAAGGCAAACGTTAAGAAAATGCAAGGCGCGGGCAATGCAGGTGCTGCGAACAAACCTCCAGATACCGAAGAGCAATATGTCAATTCAGATGAAGAAGTTGAGAGCGTCATGCAAGCAATCAAACTTAGTCGTCCAGCACCGGTTGCAGTGAAACCGCACTACTTTGTCAAAAGACGACGAGCAGCTTTCCGTTTGCGCGACGTTCTACTCGAAACCTTGAGGCCAAAATCGAGTATGAATCACAGCGAAAGTATGAGCAGCGTATCCAGCACATTGACTGGATTTGGTTCCACAACATCCAGCAACAACAACTTCTCGATCGCATCACCATCCTCGTCAATGCCCTCGATACCTACTTCCAATGCAAATATTCTCCAACAGCAGCAATTGCAGTTATCTCAGCGTGTAAATTTCCAACCATATTCAATGGCGGCCATGTTGGCAAACAATGCACGTCTCAACCAACCCTTGCCTTCAACAATTTCTACTCCCCAAGGAACCATTGGATTTTCAGGATCCATGGACAATACCATGTAAATCCAACGGCTCCCTCCTATTCTATGTTTTTAATGTTATTAAATCGAACATTCTGTAACATTGTCTTATGAACGCAAAGACGCGAACGTGTCACGGCAGTAAAATGGCAGATGTGCCTTTCAGACAATATTGCTGAAAGGACCGATTTCACAAATCTCAACAAAAAACCCCTCAATTGTTTTTTTGCATGCTTGTTTATGTCTATGCATTTTGGAGACTTCTAAATTATCACCACCGAGGGAAGTTCTATAAAGTCGATGTTACTTTATGGTTGTAGCAATGAGGGGGACAAAATCTTATTTCTTGGGAGCGATCATCTGGGCAGGATCAACCCATTCCTTGTACTGTTCCTCAGTAACCAACTCGAGGGCCAAGGCAGATTCCTTGAGGGTGATGCCTTCCTTGTGAGCCTTCTTTGCAATCTTGGCGGCGTTGTCGTAGCCGATCTTGCTGTTCAAGGCAGTTACAAGCATAAGACTCTCGTTCATGATCTTCTTGATGGTTTCCTCGTTGGCCTTGATACCAACAACGCAGTTCTTGGTGAACGACTTGGAGGCATCAGACAAAAGGCGGACAGATTGGAGCAAGTTCTTGATCAAGATGGGCTTGAAGACGTTCAACTAGAAGGAGATGAGCTACTCTGCTGATATTCCTACGTCTCACTTGGATACTGTACCTCAAAGTGGCCGTTGGATCCAGCGACGCTGACGGCTGTGTTGTTGCTACAGTGCGATGCTGTCAGTTTCCAAGGTAACACAGTGACGTGTGAGCAAATGCTTACCCCATAACTTGAGCGCAGACCATGGTCATGGCCTCGCACTGAGTAGGGTTGACCTTGCCGGGCATGATGGAAGAGCCAGGCTCGTTCTCGGGCAAAGACAATTCACCGAGACCGCAGCGGGGACCAGAGCCAAGGAATCGGATATCGTTGGCGATCTTCATGAGGGAGACGGCGACGGTGTTCAAAGCACCGTGGGCTTCGACGATGGCATCGTGAGCAGCCAAAGCTTCAAACTATTATATGTGCAATGACTTTTAACCACTGCTCCTCCGTATTCTGTGAGTTCTTTGCATATACTAACCTTGTTGGGAGCGGTCTTGAAGGGCATGCCGGTGATTTCAGCAATAGCCTCAGCGACCTTAACGTCGAAACCGGCACGGGTGTTCAAGCCGGTACCGACAGCAGTGCCGCCCTGAGCGAGGTTGTACAAGTGAGGCAAAGTGTTCTCGACACGCTCGATACCGTAGGTGAGCTGCTGGACGTAGCCAGAGAATTCCTGACCGAGGGTCAAGGGAGTAGCGTCCTGCAAGTGAGTACGGCCGATCTTGATGATATCCTTGAATTCATCAGACTTGGCCTTCAAGGCATCGCGAAGCTCAACAAGAGCAGGAAGCAAGCACTTGTTGATCTCCATGACGGCAGCAATGTGCATGGCAGTGGGAAAGCTGAACAGTATCGCCAAAAGAACTTTTTTTTAGAAAAACGCTGATGAATGAGCATATTCATAGTATACGTACGTGTCGTTGGAGGATTGGGACATGTTGACGTGGTCGTTGGGATGGACAGGCTTCTTGCTACCAAGCTCACCGCCCAAGAGTTCGATGGCACGGTTGGAGATGACTTCGTTGACGTTCATGCTACAAATAATCAGCACTGCTGTTGCGACTCCTGATATCCGAGATTAGTGCCTAACTTACTTGGTCTGAGTACCGGAACCAGTCTGCCAGACAACGAGAGGAAAGTGCTCCAGCAAGGTGCCGTCGATGACCTAAACAAGCAGCCCCCATTTATGAGTTACACGCACGATTACACGACTCTATAAAGTTTTACCTCGTTGGCAGCCTTCTGGATAGCCTCGCCGATCTTGGGGTCCAAGCCGTAGGTCATGTTGACAGTAGCGGCAGCCTTCTTCAAGACACCAAAGGCTTGGATCAAGGGCTCGGGCATGCGCTCGCGAGGACCGCCGATATCAAAGTTCTGAAGCGATCTGTCAAACGCCAGTGTAAGCTGTCAAACTTTATCCGCGGCATGAAATACAATTCTTTTCTACCTTTGAGTTTGAGCACCCCAGTAACGGTCAGCAGGGACCTTGAGGTCACCAAAAGTGTCGCGCTCAGTGCGGAACTTTTGTTGCTATATAAGAGAGAGAGAGAGAGCACACAGTAACAACAACTTAGCAACGGGATCTTTTCAGGGTTCATTCAAGCAAAAAACACATACCAAGGCAGCAGCGGTGTAGCTCAAGGAGCGCACTTGCAAAGAAGCCACATTCTTCAATTGCCGGGTGACGGTCAGGGATCGCAACATGGTCAATGTCAAAGAGAGAAAGGCGCGGAACAGGAGCGTCTCGGACTTTGTGAAATTTGACCGGGGGTGACAGGCACAACCACACGGAACGATTTCTTCCCTCTTTCGGAAGGTCAACTCAAAAACTATGATAATAAGATGCGTCTAGTTGCAATGGCTGCGCTGCTCTCAAGGATGTTGCACTTTCAACACTTGAATTATCTACATCCTTTCCACGCTGCATACCAAGTATATACTATTTATGCAAGATTTTAAGTGCTTCGGGCAGATAACATCATCTTTCGGGATTGCATGTGACAATTTCCGGTTATCTTGATCTCGATTAAAAAGGAATCAGGTTCAAACAAGACTCTTCAATTAAATGCTTCTTAGACATCAATTACTCGGCTGAGCTTCTGAATCCTATTCAGCAGCAAGTCGCCCTGTTTGATCACTGTTTGATACTGTGCATTCTTTGCGTCTGGTCGGTTGGTTTCAATGACGCCCTTGACTCTGTCAATAACGCAGTTCAGACGACCAGCAGCAATGAATCGATAAAGGTCCCTATTAATCGTACACTGTGAGTTTGCCTGTTACAGATGATAATTTAACAGCAATGGACATACCGATCGATATACTCTTCAGAGACACCAAATGCTTGCGCCATGCTGCTGATGGTAAGTGATCTGTAACTCTCCAAGAGTTGTGCGTAGGCGACGATGCGCATTTCGCGGACATAGAATCTGATGTGAGGGAAAAGGTACCTTGAAGTTCTCAAATGTGTTTGCTCAACATCCGCTAAGATTTCCACTGTTAGTGCAATTTGATTTGAGATGCTTCTGAAAACGACATATACCCAATGCGCGGAAGAATTGTGCGTAGTTGCAGTTGTACAGGCTGGTCATGTAATCTTCGAGGTGAGGGATATCTGAAATGACTTCGAGAATCTCGGGGGCATCCAAGACCTAGTACCCAAAGATAATGATTGGCAAGATTGGATATACTAGGCTTTCCTAAATCGTCGTACCTTCTTTTTGATTTCTACTCGCTGCATGCTGATTAAACTGGTAAGCACCGCGTATTTTACAAAATCCTGGTAAGACATCATTTCTGTGCTTGTAAAGGTGCTCAACGTATCAATAAATTGCCGCGCTGCGCCCTTGAAGTCTCGGACGGACATCAAGAATACGCCTTCGTAGGCCTTCAGACGGTTGCGTCTGTCCCAATCTCCTCCTTGCTCCACCAATTCTTTAAGCTTCTCAATGTTGGATCGGACTAGCGCGTTGTCATCAAAGAAGAAGCCGATTCGGACAAGCGTGAAGACGATATCAATGCGTGTACCGGGAGTAATCGACTTTTCAAGAAGGTCGTTGTACGCTGCCAGTGCGTTTTCCTTGTCACCAATCGAAGCATAGTAATCGGCCTTGCCCAACAAGGCTTCGTTGACTTCTGTTTCGCCCATGTTCTGCTGAGCATCCTCTACTTTCTCGTCGAATCGTTGCAATTCGTCCTTGTTGGCTTTCTTCATGCTGGCATAAAGTGCCTGATCAAAGGGGATTTTGACGACTTCAGTCACATACTTGTAGAATGGTGCCATGCCTACTCGATGCATTCAGTAAGCGTCAACTTTATGTATAGCGCAAGTTTGGTGTTACTTTTCTGTTTGATTCCTTCCAACAATTCCTGTGTTGCTTTTTGTTGTTCGTCCGGGTGACCATGTTGAATCAGAAATCGTAAATGCTGATAGACGTAAAGGTCAGCGCTCTTGTGTTCTAAGAGAAGGTTTTTTTCAGACTTACAGCAAGTTGAAGGTCGGGGACCTTTGGTACTTCGCCTTCTTCGTTCATGTTAGACATTGTTCGATTGAGAGATCTATAAACTAAGCGGTCAATGACGCGTCCGTCTCAGCAGGTTGACCCCGATTGTGCAAATTCGATGACCGCACTTATGCCTGTCCTTCCTACAACGTTAAATTTCTCAATACTCTCTTTTACTTAAGATATAGTAAATAGCATTAAAGGAGCAAACGTTATATTAAGCAACACAAGAAGCGGGAAGAGAAAGAACAGGAGCTCATTGAAGAAGTAATGGTATTAAGTTTCTTACCTAAATATACGTGGCTATGTCTGCTCACTGCAACTACTTGTACGTAGAGTGGTTGGGGTGGAGACTATGACGAGCCTGCTGTTGAGGAAAAAAGCCGCATGAGATATGAAGGAACACTTATGAATCCAGAGGCTATTCAAGTACCAAAGCGTATCAAGACGACCCACCAAGACGTTGTAAAGGACATCGAAAACTCTTGGGAGCGAGGACGCAGAGAATATCGTTGACGGAATCCCTCATGTCAGTGTTGTTGCTCCTCACTACGACGCAGGTTGTTTGGAAGAAGATTGTATTCCGCATGAGAGGGATGTAACATGTGTTTTTTTTGCAGGTGGTTTTCATGCTCTTATTGAATTAAGTGTACGATACAGACAGGCATTTAGATTTTTACTTCTTGCGTACTTCACTAGGGATAAAAACTTCCAAGTTTTTGTTCTGCAGCTGACAATATGATGCCGAGACGCTTATCCAACACCATATATTCGTTGCTTCGCCGAAAAGTCCGAGGGTGGCCTTCCATATTTCGTTGTTTGATATGTATTCATTGCTCCAAGCAGAATTTCATCTATCTGTGCAAGCACTTGCGCATACTTGCTCGGCTCACCATCAATACAAGGTGATTCACAGAATTGGGATATTAGGATAACATTAGCTAAATTATCAATCAGAATCCAGAGAAAATTCGCAAAGCTCTCGGAAATGCTTATCACGCATATCTCAAAGTAGAAGTTGTTGGCTTGATGGATATTCTATGCAATTGATAGGATATTGCGTAGGATATTGTTGCATTTTGTATCTTGACATTTCTTCAACTAAACTGAATATTTACAGCCCCAGCAAACTTCCAGTGGAGGACGTGAATCATGATATCGGTGAGCTTGAACTCATCACACTATACCTAGACCCGCTGCCAGGCACGATGCTTGGATATGGCTGCAAATAAGAGATACATAGCAGCATAAAAGAAAAACGCAATTTGCTTTAAATGCATGAAAAAAAGTACGAAAAGATTTTAGTATATTCATGATGTTTATACACAACGACAATGAAAGATGTGAACAATAGAGTTCGAAATTGAGGAATATTTTGGATGAAGCCAAGGTCGGGTTGAGGTTCTATATCATCTACTGTTGTGCGCACTGAACGCCAGGACCACGCTGATCGTCCTCATCATCTTCTTCGTATGCTTGGGAACGCTGGGTCTGGTAACCATCGGCATCAGCCATAACTACTTCATCTACGTGCTTGCCATCCAAGGAAGGAAGCTGTGGTCGAGGAGGCAAGATGGACTCGAGCTGAGCAATGACTTCAGGAGAGGTCCAGTTGGGTTGAGGGAATTCGACGTTGAACTTGACAAAGAGGTGACCGTGGTTGTGATGGCGGTAAGTAGGCATACCTTCGTTGGGAATCACCTTGACAAGGTTGGGTTTGATGGCTTCACCGGGAAGAACAGAGACGAGCAAGACGCGATCATCCAAGTGAGGTATCGTGAATTGACCTCCAGCAAGAGCTGTGAGCAGATCAATGGTGCATTCGTAAACCAAGTCGTCGCCTTTGCGCTGGAAGCGGGGATGGGGCTTCTCATCAATGGCAATGATGATATCGCCTGGAATGATACCAGGTGCCTGATCGCCTTCGCCGGAGAATGTGATGCGCTGACCATCTCGCATACCCTTGTCGATGTGAACTTCGAGGATCTTGCGTTCGCTTACAATCTTCTTGCCCATACAGGTCTTGCAGCGGTCTCGTTCGTTGACTACTTCACCTTCTCCGCGACAGTCTGTGCAGGGCTGTTGAATCTGCTGGACCATGGGGCCCATTTGACGCATGATAATACGAACACCTTGACCGTTGCATGATCGGCAAGTCTGAACAGCACCTTCCTTGCCACCGCGACCTTCACACTTTGCACAGACCACATGCTTTTGCAAAGCAAGTTTGGAAACCTTGCCAACATATAGATCTTCCAAGGAAACCTTGAGCTGATGCATCATGTCTTTGCCACGACGAGGGCCGGAAGGTCTGCTGGAGCGGCCACCGCCACCAAACAATCCACCACCAAAGAGCTGTGAGAATAGATCTTCGGCATCCATACCGCCCATGCCACCTTGTCCGTTAAGACCTTCTTCACCAAATTGATCATACATTTGACGCTTTTGAGAGTCTGACAGGATTTCGTATGCGTGAGAGATCTCTTTGAATTTGTCTCCTGCATCAGGGTTCTATTGCGACATTAGCGATGAGCTTCTGCGCAGAGCAGCGCCACACAGCAATAAAATAAAGCAACGTACCTTGTCAGGATGGTATTTCAAGGCCAACTTTCTGTATGCCTTCTTAAGCTCGTTCTCGCTAGCATCAGGGCTCACGCCGAGGATATCGTACAACTTGGTTTCGCGGACCATCGTCACTTGCGTTTATGGTTTGTAGTGTCAAGAAAGGGAGAGTAGGAGAGAGGAGGGAGAAGAACTTGACTGGGAAATTTCAAGCCGCGATAAAGGTACCTTGAAAAAGTTTTCCACATCCTTCTCGGTGTTTCGCGGTGCATCTGATTGGGCAAGTTATCATGGCAGGAATCCGATTTGTCAAAACTGGCCATTAACGTGCCTGAACAGCATTATTGCTGGTATTGCTGTCCAAGACGATCCCATTGTAGGTGATGAAACAATGAGCATTGACAACATTTATCACAGTATAAAGTCCAGAGTAAGCATGATCCATGAAGAAATCACCTCTTTATCATCATTTCTTCGCCGTTAATCCTTTTACAAGAAACCATTATGAGCAAACCTCTCATTGCTGCTGGTTGGACGATCCTCGAACTTGGTCAAGTCAACCGATACAACGAATTCAACTTTACAGTATACCCGGTGCTGAGCGTACCGTGAGTTGCAGCGGTTCCTACGATATCACTGTTTGAAGCAATGACTACTAACTAAAGACCTGTTTTTAACAGCGCCAAAGGCATCAATTGCAAGGCAAGCATGTTCCAAGTCGCCTCTTCGCAAGCCATGTCGTTTGCTGAATCTGGCGGTATATGCAAAGTCATCGTCAGAGGTACTCAGCATGTGGCCCGACAGTGGGAGGCAGGCTGGTCAAACCGCACCAATGAATACATCCAAGCCGACTGGATTGCTCTAGAGACACCCGAGTCTCTCGCCGAAGAACTGTCTACCTTTGCCAAATCTTTGAATGATGATGCTGACTTAGGAGAAGAAGATCTTGTCAGCGAAGAAGACGATGTCATGGACGAAGACCAGGAGAACGATAATTCGTCGTTTATTGTCTCTGATGATGTTACTGACGAGGATGAAGAGTTTCTCGAAGGAGGATCAAAGGGGACTGCTACAACCAGCCAAAAGAAAAAGAGCGGCGGAAGGCAAAAAAGCAAATCGACTAAAACAAAGAGCAAGAAACGGTCATCTGAAGAACTTGACAAGGAAAGCCAAGCCAACAATAGCAACGAATCTCACAGTGACGGCAGTTTCCCAAACGCCAAAAGATTGAAATCGCATAGTCCGCCCACAGAACGTGCCTCTATTTAGAAACAAGAGGACCAATATCTCCCTCCCACCCACCCCAAAGTTGAGTAAATATAGAAACAAGAGCCATATCAGCGAGAGATCTCCTTTGTCGACGTTGTCGTTGTTATTGTTGCCGCAAAGAAGAGGAAGTGATCGGCATATGTACGTAATGGCGGGCGGCTGCTGAGGAGAAAAATGCAGTGTACCCAGCGGTATTTGTCTCCATATGGGTGTTGACACACAAGACATATTTGGAAAAGACCGATCGCATGGCGGCTTCGTCGCAGAAAACATCATCGCCCAATTTGGCGCCATCTGCGGGCTGGAATGTTGCACGCATCCCATCTATACCTGTCACTGATGTCCATGTTTGGAACAGTTCCCGTCTCATGGTGGAAGTTTTAGTTAGATCGGCTGGATTATTATTCTTGATAGAACTAAAGTTTTGTATTAAGAAACATTGCAGATAACCTGCTTGTTGCCATAGATGGCGAAATTTTGTTTGCTTTAACGGCGCATTTCTGATGCGAGTCAAACAACAGCAATGATTTGTTTTGCATTATGTTGTGGTCTGCGGCAGCACGAGAGATCACGTCGTCTGCCGCTCCTCCTCCTCCGCTCATCGGCGTCGGCGGCTCAAAGATGGTTTATCCAGGAACATGGATTTTTGCATTAAGCCGACAGAGTCATGGCGTGGGACAGCGTGAGAGAGAATGTGTGTGTGTGTGTGAGAAAGCGCGCGCGAAATGCGAGCAAGTGAGAGAGAAGGAGAGGAGCTGCGTGTATGTGCATCGGTGATTTGAAGCTCAGCAGAAGCACATCACGACATAGTCTTTAGTCAAGGAAAAAGAGAACCACTTGAAAGGTGCTTACGCGTCGCTGGCTTAGCAACCCCATTGAAGGGGACGTGTGACAACGGAACAAACCGCCCGATCATGGGCCGGGAGAGCTTTGCCGACGAAAGAAAAAAAGTTTTTCGTCGATGGCCAATCTGGACTCCTTTGAGAGAAACATAGCCAATGAAGTAACATCGCTGGAGACAAGGGCTGAATTTCGATAGTACAAGGAAAAAAAGATTGCCTTGCAACCAGCACGCCAAGGCGACGGGACGGATATGCAACTGGAAAGGTAGTACGCAGGTGGGATGCCAGAAGCATCGCTGAGCGGTGAAGGAGAAGGATATGGTGAAGAAGTGTAGTAGGCAGTGTCGGGCAGGATGTTTCTGAAGAGCAGTTGACCCCGGCTCGGCCATGGCTCCCATTTCGCAGGTTTCATATTTTATACACCATTGTAAACCAATCTCGCCTACTTTATTTATTTTTCCCTCCCCACTGGGTTTTCTTTCCTCTTTTCCTTTCCTTTCTTCATTATTTCTCAGCCCTAACATGCACATTTGAGTGTATATCCTATTTATTATACTCTAGCCGATTATATTCCATCAAATTTTACCAGCAAAGACGCCTCGACGTTCCTTTTCACTTGTATCTAATAACTAATTGCAAGAAAGAAGCAAGATACCATCTATACTAAAACATGGCGGCGCAACAAATATCAGCATTTTCCTTCTGCTACGCCCCGCCTGCGTCATCCGATTTCACAGCCTACAACGCCAGTCTTGATGATACGACCAGACACGAAGCGATCATGTCCGACCTTCGCGATACTTGCAATAACGTCATGGCTCGCCACGGCTGTCAAATCGCGTTGGCCGCAGCACCTGAACTGGCCTCGATTAAGCCACAGGCATCACTCGTCGATACACCGACTGACTACAACCCTACCCTTACCGGTCCACTAACCTCGGTAATGGCGGCTCGCGGTGAACTGCTCGCCAATTGCCCTCTCAAGGTAAACACCTCTCACGTCTGATCTCAAACCCTTTTTAAATCCCCTCTGCTACCTGGATCTCGACCTTTTCTGGACTCTTCCGCTCACCTCTTTCTTTTCTCATGATAGATCAATGTTACTCTCAAGGTTCCCCTCAAGGAATGGCCAAACAACAGCACCGTCATTCGTTCTGAGCTGGACAAAATCGAAGTCGAGACGGATACTCAGATTACAGTCTCGCCACCGTCTGCACCAAGATCCGCTTATGCCTCTGAGATGAGAGTCGCTGTCGTGATCACGGGCTTACCCGACAACGCTGAGTATGCTCGAGTGCGAGTGCTTGTTGCTCTGGATGAACATGTATGTATAATTATTTTTCCGAGTTTCTACATGCTTACCTTACAAACCTGTTTTTAGTCCAATTTACGATCAGATATTCTTCGAGTGCCATTGAAACTGCACAATTTGATTTGCGGCCGCAAGCGAGCTGGATTGCAGCCAATTGTGGAAGAGACAGCAACAAACATATACTTCCCGTCACCTTTTGCAACAACATCCAGTTTGTCAGCTATCGAAGAGGCGATGGAGAAAGCTACGTTGACTGAATCAAGTGGGACGCCCTTGATGGAGGAATTTTCCCCACCAATCTACATCACTGGCGAAGCAGTCAACGTCTCTCGCGTCAAAGATATGCTTAGCAAACTCGCGGTTCAAAAGGTATGATATTCACATTGCCAGAGAAGCTTGGTTGTGTTTGTTTTTATTTTTTTCGCTCTATTTTCTTACGGCGGATTTTCAGGCGAAATCAATGTACCACAAGGATGCTGCTTTGCATGCTAGGAAATTAGAATGGATGCTTTTGCACCGACGTGACGAGTTGCGCAAAATCATGCATGACAATGGTACCGTTTGCATAAATCAAAAATTACTGGCTTCATCTTGCTAATTGCAGCTATGTTTCAGGGTCTTACATTGCATTCCCGCAGCTGGGCTCAGGGGCCAATACAATTACTGTTTACGCCGAGAATCGGGTGAACGCAGAACGCACCTTGCGGTCGCTTAACTTTTTGGTTCGTCTATGATTCTGTGTTGCATGCTCCGACACATGTTACTGACTGCTATGTTTAGGCTTGCAGTATCTACGAAGCATATTTTTACTTCAACAACCGCGACAGCACGATTTACGGGCCAGACGGTGGTGTGCACAATTTCTTCAGCACAATGAATAATGTGATCGGCCTTGTCTCCCAATTATCGCAAGTTTCCGGTGCAGAGGTCACATACAAGAGCGAATCAGGATGTGTGGAAGTACTGGGCACAGAACGTGCTGTCCGGAATGTATATCAACGGCTTCATGAAATGCCATTTTTGAAGGTTTGTTTACCTCTGCAGACAATCGGGGTTAGCAGTTGTTTCTGACAGAAATACGCAGATGTTCCACCAGAATACGATATTCGACGTCGAGCTATCAAATGATCAGCGGGAATTTATAAGTGGCAAAAAGAGTGGAAAGATCAACAAGATCATGAAGACTTCGGGTGCAAAAATCAAATTTTTACCCTTTAGCGATTACAACTTCATCATCGAAGTCGAAAGTACAAGTTTCACCAAAGCACTCGATGGACTTACCATGCTGCAAGAAGAATTACCCGCCGAAATATCTTTCTACGTGCCCGAAGTGTATCACAAACGCATCATCGGCGTCGGTGGAAAGAATATCCAGCGCATCATGAAGAAGTATGGAGTTTACGTAAAGTTCTCGAATGCAGAAGAATTTGCGTCACTTGGCGGTTACTATGACAATGATGACAACGTGGTTGCTCGCACACCAATGAAGAACCAAGTCAATTTGGATAATCTGCGCCACGCCGTCATGGAACTTATCGTTCAGCGTGACAAAAATTTCATTACGAAAACAACAAACATACCGTTTAGGATACATCGCGAGCTGCTTCTGGAACACAACTCCTACTTTGCAGAAGTAACGAAAAAGACAAACACTCGCATACTCTGGCCCGACCACGAGTTGGCTTCCGATACTGTGACCTTTGTTGGTCCTTCAACGCAGATCGACCAAGCCATGCACATGGTATTATCTGTCGTCCCGGATGTATATGAGCTGAGGGTTCCAAGGTCTGCTGCGTTGACTGCGGCGCTGGTATCCGAAAGCTTCCAAGAGTTGGTCGTATCACGGCTGGAGCGTGAATTTGGCATTCAAGTCGATATTGAAACGACACCACCTTCGCCACCCTCAATGTCTTCGTCGTCGCCATCACCAAACAATACACCTGTGACTGAAAACGCCAACGCGACCTCGGCAGCACCAGCAGCAATTGGGCCCAGCACTTCTTCCACAGCAAATGCTAGTCCCAAGTCCCCGACTCATTCGACACCTGGACAATCATCACCAGCGGCTGTGCATAGAAGTGACTACGTGATCCCATTGAAAATGAACCGAGCCATGCACGAGTACTTGGCACCTGCAAAGAGTATCTTGGTGGATTATCTCGCAACACACAACGTAGCAGTTTACGACAGCGCGACACCAAAAGCCAGTCGAACTACGCCCACGACTGCGACCCGTTCAGCCAGCAGTGCCTCACTTGTTGATAGCTTCAGTCATTTTAGCAATAAGGTCCTGCCATCTGTATCAGGTAAGGTTTTAGCATGGAAAGTACAATAAAAAACAAAGCGAAAACTAACTGTTTTGTCATGATACTCTAGATATTAGCCCACCTAAACTGCACCATCACAATAGTTTCACGAGCTTCTCCTTGTTTGACTTTGCACCTAGCAGTAGTACAAGCACTAGCAGTGTAGGAGGCACCCACTCTGCTTTTGATGGACCATGGGGCACATTCCGAGATATGAACTCGCCGCGCACTGCAGAGAACATACGTGCAATCTTTGATTCACCAATTGATCAGCGTCCATCTGGCAGCGGTGCTACTACACCTGGCGGTGGAGCTCCTGGACTGAGCGTATTTCGGTCTGGCGTGAACGGCACACCATCATCGATCGGTGGACCTGGCAATCTGGATATATGGCTTCCGCAGATGCCGTTGATGAATCATTCAGCAACAACGAGTGCAAGTAGTTTTGGTCTGAGGGGTACGAGTGCAGGCACTTCGGCTCACAGTGCAAAAAGCAGTATGGTATGTAAAATTATTTGTACTCAGTGGTAAACAAGAAATTGATGTATATTTAGATCTTTGGTAACGGTAACGAGGCTGCAAGCGGAGGCGCTAGTTTTTATCAACCATACCCTGGAACTGATTTCCAACCAACAAACCATCAGCATCAACATCAATCAAGTACTATTTTCCCTACATCCTCAACTTCTACGGGAAGCAACACTTCTTTGCATTCCACTCATTCCATACCGGAGTCTGAGAACGATTTGCGCCATGTTGGCAGACAACAGCAGAAACGGTGCTAAATGACAAGAATATCTCACAAGAAAAACCCTAAAAAAATCAGTGCTTCTTTCTTTAAATATTTCCCCCCGCTTATAAAGTCTGTAAATAGGTTAGATGAATTTCATAATAAGAGGTACCATTGCAAAAGACAAAATAACCACACTTCTGTGAAAAATTTATGTCGTAGTCTCGAAACTGAGGCAGAAGAACAAGACTGTATTACATCTCTTATAATGAAATAGAGGGTCCATACGGGAGGTTTAGTGGGCCAACCGCGGTATTATACATCCATAATCATTACAATTGGAAAATCGGTAGAGAATTCTAGAGCTTGGCAGTATCTGCAGGTAAAAGAGAAGCAGGGATTTCAACATCAATGCCCGTGAGCACGAGCTGGGCAAAAGTCTTGCCTTGTCGGTCAATGACCAACGAGCTTAGACCACCGCCGCCTAGGGATTTCGTGAGCACGAAGTTCATGGCATAGATACCGGGTAGTTCAAAGCGAGTGACGGAGCCCTTGCAGAGATGGCGCATATATTCGGCCACGGTGGTTTCCGTTAAGGAGCGCTTGATGTACGGGTAGTACTTTGGATCGCGTGCCATGATACCGATGTTGCATACATCGCCCTTGTCTCCACTGCGACCGTAAGCAAGGTTGATCAGTTTCGTCTTTACCAATTTCTGCTTTTTTCCAACATCTGCCGCTGCAATTAATGGCACGGGCGTGGGTGTACCGAACGACTGAGAATCATCCCAGCTGTCCCATTCTAGCTGCTGCACTTGGCCGTTTCCGACAACGACGCTTGTCTTGACCTGTGTCTTGGGTAACAAGCATGGGAAATGGACCAAATTGGGAATCGGTTTGGGACGACCGGAGCCGCTGCCCGTGATGCCGGGAACCATACACGTTCCTGTCTACAGAGATCGTTCCCATGTTGTTAGAAAGAAGGAAAAATAGGGAATTTGCAGTTGTTGCTTACGGCGATAACTTCGCGGGCGAAAAGACCGAGAATCTTGGGATCGTCGTGCCAGGCTGTCAGTCTTAAAACGACTTCTCGCGTTTCTTTGGTCTTTGCATGTGAGCTGCAAAAAAACAAATGTCAAACTGAGCGGATGAAATGCGATGTATACAAATATTTGCGGGATTTTTACCCGTAGAGAGACTCGCTGCCAAGTGCTTCAATATTGACATCACGTAAATCAGCAGCACCTATTTCTTTGAGTATTCCGCGCACACGTCTCAAGACAGCGTCGCCGACGGCCAATGCCTTGTCGCGAGCTTCGTGGCCACCGATCACCAGTTCGCCGCTGAGTTTCCATCCGTCGATAAAGATACCGCAGCATTTGACCCAGGGTGTAGGTTTGCGGCCCTTGGCGCCCTGCACGAGCACGCGATTGTTTCCAACCTGGGACAGTCGGACCTGCCGCATATCCAAGATAACATCAGGTAGCAAATAAAGAGCCGGATCCAAGATCTCATACAAGATCTGTTCTGCCACGGTAGCAACGGATACCAAGCCGCCGGTCTTTACAGGCTTGGTGACGATAAACTCGCCTGTTCCATCAAACTCTGCAATCGGGTATCCCATGTTGGCGTAACCTCCATACGGTGACTCGGCAGCCAGTCTCCAGTCTGTAAAGTTGCCGCCTGTCGATTGACAGCCGCATTCTATAATGTGACCTGCTAGCGAGGCCGAAGCGAGCAAATCATAGTAATTCGGCATGCTGGGATGCCACTTGTACTCGTGTATCAATGGGCCGACAACTAACGCAGAATCGACCACGCGGCCTGTGACAACAATGTGGGCGCCGGCATCCAGCGCGGCTGCGATGCCCTGTGCACCGAGATATGCATTCAGGGATACAACAGGTTCGTCCTTGGCGGGTAATCGATCAGCGTCGAGCGTGTGATTAGTCGAAGAGATCGGTGAGAAGGAATGAAGCTCTTGGAACGATTCCAGTGTCTCTGACTCCTTGTTCTCCAAAACATCGTCTCCAAACACGGCTGCAACTTTAATTCCGTCAATGTTCATTTTCTTGCACAGACCCTCGATGGCTTCTTTGCATGCAACCGGATCGAGCGCGCCGGCGTTCGTTACAATGCGTGTGCCATTCTTTTTGATATCCGGCAGAATATACTTTAGCACCATCGAGAGGAAATCTGGCACATAGTCGATGCCTTTGCCTGGTTTGCCGGACAAGAGGCGCCGCTTGCGTCGCGCTGCAAGAATACCCATAGTAATCTCTGTACATACAATGGATGTGTAGAAATTGTATCTCAGTCCCATGTCCTGCATGAATCTTTCCAACCAGCTCCATCCCCCTTAATTTACCAGCTAAATAGTCAGCAACGAGATAGTCCAGGTTTGCGCCCTCATGCTTGACTAGTTGCCGAGCCGCGTACGAGGAATCGCCCCAAAAGGCCGAGTAGCAGCCGATACGGACAGGTCGTTTGGAGGTGGGATTAAGCATATGTACGTTAAAATGCAGTGACGAAAGACAAACGGGGGCAAAGAAAAGACCAGAGGGATTTTAAAGCCGAAGGTCGCTTTGACAGCGCCAAACGAAAAATTTGTGGGGCAAAGGATTACTGCAGATGCAGAATGTGAACGGCACGTGAGGAGTTTCAACTACATGGATGAATACTAGAGTGTATGTATGTATACGTGCATATACATGCTACGCTGCACCGTAGAAGCATCAAAAATAAGAAATCAATGCAATAATTGATGAAAATAATCAATAATGAGAATATGCCAAATTACACGGTAATACTTGTAAATAAATCCTTTTAACCACGCTCCGGAAAATGTTGCACCCCTAATTTAATACATCACAGTATTACCTATCATCATATCACAAGAAAAAGAGATTGCATATGAAGTAGCAGCAACAAGAACAAAATGGGGGAAACAGGATGTGCAATGGGGTAACTTGACTGCTACGAACAACCGGGTCGACGTCATTGACATGAATCGATATATATATATATATATATATATATATATATAAACTCTTTCTGGTGTGTTAACGTCGTGCGTCGATTTCCTCCACTTTTCCACAGCTCACAGTGGGACGATCCACTGAACTGAAAGTTCGTACAGATATGCGATCAGCCCACGCTCATTGGAAGGCAGGACAGGTGCAAATGAGAAAGTAGAAAGTAGCGACAAAAGTACAAACCCCTGGCTGGTTTCCATGCAGGTCTAGCGCGCACTTGACTGTCCTTGTATCGATCAGGCACTGATATTAGTTGCTGGTCTCCGAGTGATGGGAAAAAGGTTCAAAGACGGGAAAATAGCTGATACAGTTTTCAAGAACTCGAGGCGCGGGGGAGCCTTCTCCTCCTCTTGTGCGAGGTGTCCCGAGCGGGTGCAACTGAAGGCAAGACGGACACAAGAACATAAAGTTCACATGCGAGTATGAAACTATCATGAAGGCATAAAGATGCTGACGCGATTCAATCTAGAACTTTACAAAAGAATTAATTCCTGATTACATGTTCATATTCTCTCTTTAGTGGCAAAGGGGTTGCTTCAACTTTGTCCTGTGGCTAACAGTGTATGCATTGAGAAGGTATCATATCTCCGGAGCCTCCGATCTTCTATCGATCAAAATTCCGGATGGGAGAGATCTTTTGCTCACGGATTTTTTAAGCTACACACACACACACACACACACATACAAGCATGCACGCCCGGGCTGGCTTGCTAATAAAATAGGCAATGAAAATGTATCGGGCAGTCGTTGCCTCGAGCGACACAAGCCTTACTTCTTTGGCACGCACCCATTTAAAACCGGGAGAAATCAAAACCACAGAACTTGTGCATCTCTTTATTCCACCACTACTAGTACTACTATGCTCCGCAGCGACGACCAATGGTTCTTCATTCGATCCTTGTCAACAGGCGGCGTCGTTACCGCAAGCACATCATCTCAGGATCCTCTGCTTCGCTCGCAGGTCTACGTCAGACAGCCTCAGCAAGTAGATAACGAATTGTGGTGCTGGGATGATCGTCACCTCGTCAACAAAGCCACGCAGCTCGTACTCGATATTCGTAAAGGTAACGATTTTCTCTTTCTCGCCCAATGCATCACTCCGTTTCTCACGATTTTATTCACCTCCGGTATGTAGCTCGACTGAGGATGATGGAGGATACAGAGATATGCATCTACTCCAAGAAACCGAAAGAAGAATCGATCAACCAGCTGTGGGGCGTTCGCGAAGACGACGGCGCAGACTCGAACGACATTATATGCACTTCGCCGCGGATTCCGGGCTGCTTCATTTACTCGTACTACAGCCCGGACTGGGTTTTGGATATCCAAGAAGACGCTTCAGGGAAAGACTCGAAACTTATTCTGTTTCCATATCAACCTGTCGATAATGACCGGCAACGATGGACGTTTATTCCTGCATCAGATGGCATCAAACCTCTCGCACACGAAAACAAGATCGATGAAAAGGAAAAGCAACAGGAACAGGAGCAGGGAATCGAGCCGCCACCCGACGCTGCATTTGCATACGGCCTGACACCTGCCAAGCGAAAGTCGTCGCAAACAACTTCTTCCAGTCCACTCGCTGCTTCCACCGCCGCCGCGTACAAAGAGGCATACCGAACGGTGCAACAACACGATACCCCTTAAGGCAATTCCCACCCCCACTTACTCCCACTTAACTCCACATCCCTTGATAGTCTTCACTCTCAGATCCACCCCCTCTAAAAATTTCACACAGCCTACAACTCAACCTTCTTTTTTTTTGTGTCATGGTAGATATATATCTTTTGCATCATCATCATCATCATCATCATCATCATAAAACCGTATGTGTCATGTTACCTCTCGAAAAACCTTGAGCATCGCATGACTATCAGTACCAAGAGCATGTAAACCTCGCTAAGCATCAACGTTAACGCCACAGCCCTCGAATGCTGCTGCCAGCGGTGTACCTGGAAGAGCCGAGCATTGAGGCACAATTTGTAGATGCAGCCAATTTTTAAATGAAGCATCATAGACGAAGGATATTATGTCATCTACCGCTAGCCTATTTAGCAAAAGCCTGAATATGGAGAGCTGTGTTGTTGTTTGTATTTTCCTTCTAAAAGCTCTATGTACGAGGCCAAGATCGAGTCTGGCATCCGCAATAAAACATACGTCCAGGTCATGAACGAACTGCAGGGCGCGTTCGTTCCTTCGTATGTGTTGATGAAATACCGTAACAAGTTTGAAGTGATCGTGCAAGGCATGCATGAGCATCCTAGCAATTTCCTTAATCTTTCGCTCGATAGAGCTATTGATGTCTTCAGAGCTTGCTCTGAAAAGTAATTTTCGGATTAATATCATGAATGCTGCCAAGCACCGTCGCCGATTTTTGGACTACGCATCATTTTTTTTTATCGCGGATTTCGATGTCTCTGAAAACTTAGGTTTATAAAGTCGTTTAATCATCAAATGATACTGGCTTTGCAAATTCATCGGTAGATCGAAAATCAGCCATAAAATCTACAAGATCTTTTCGGAACCGGTCCACATCGTCGCTGTATTCGAGCATGCCGTGCGCAACTAGGTCAATTTGATCGCTAACCATTATTTAAAGTTAGAACTAACTAGAATTCATGATTAAGATATGCTCCGTCGTATTTACCTCGGCAAATCAGGATAAATATTACACAATTCTGCGCGAATGAACTCTTGAACATAGGCAGCATTTGATTCAAAATCGCTGCCAGGAAACAATCTGGTATAAATGTACCCTTGCTGGACGAGATCAAGCAACCGAGCTAAGAGTTCACTTTGAAGCTCGAATTCTAAAGTCGATCGAGTCAGAAGTCAGATATCACCCAGATACACCTGGAATGAACAAATACTTGCGTGTGCGACGATCTCGGTCGTTAATTAGGCGTATCACCGCTTGAAGGATTGTCATGTAAACCACAGTGTAGAGATCATTCTGTTGATCTTCGTCTTCCAGTTCACCGATTCTCTGCAATAGTACACTGCAAGTTTCCAAAGCATTGTTGCTAATATCATGACCAGGATGCTGCATGCCCCACAGTATGCTTTTCACAATAAGCAGAAAGTTATCTGCTGGAAAACGGAGCAAGTCTAGATATAATCGTTGGTGTCTAGCGGTCGTAACACTTTTAATCAGCAGACTTACCATCGAAAGCAAATGTCACTAACGCTCGCACCATTGCATAAAATCCGGGCCGCTTTGAGTAATAATCTTCAAAGTTGTGACAAATTTGGGCATAAATCCTTTCGAACGCCTGATGATACACCATCTCCATAAATGGCTGACGGAATCCAGCCATAGTATGCATATTAGAGACTGTATCAGCAACCAAGTCACTGATATCTTCTTCCTGTGGTGGAGATGATAAAAGCTCGCCAAATAAGTGTACCGTTTCCTGAACTGCCCCTGGATGATCGGTCTTCATGTATGCCCGTAATAATTCCTTGATAGCGCATTTTACATTCTCTAATCATGGAACAGACCGGTGTAAGTATCCTTAAAGCTACAAATGAATTCGGAATACTTACCACTTAAACTCATGTCAAAACTTGTAGTCGCTCCAGTTACTTGATAAATCTTGACTAGACTCTCTTGCACATATTGCATTTGGTTGGCAAAAGGTTTATCGACAGCAATGCAAACAGAGATATTAATCTGAATGAGATATAATGCCTCGGCGAGCGTAAAGGTATCATGTGGCTGTTGCTGAACTTTTGCGACCACGGAAAGAAGCTAATCACGAAACATAATGTCAATATGCGATATTCAGTCAGCAGCCCGAACCACTCTACCTTCTCATTCGGATCTTCCATGAGCTTCACAAGAGCTGCCGCTGGCTGTGCAGTGCGGATTGCAAGGAACCCTAGTGACTGATATGCTTTAGGAACCTTAGAAAAACATATATCAGATTCTAATACATGTGCGTTTTCCTGTCCTTGCAACTTACCAATGTAGGGTGCAAATGCTTCACCAGAGCGGACATGTTGTTGAGAAGCACTTGTACATAGTCGACACCGTTTAACTGGCCGTTTAAAATATCACCACAATGTTCGCAGACTTTTACGAGCGTGGTAACTGCCATGTCCTGCACGTCACGATCTTGAAAATGTGTGTATTCCAAGACAGTTTGGACTATTATATTCATAATATCTGTGTGCCTGGACAGCCATTTCGTAAAAGTCGAAGCCAAGTACATCAAGCTTGACACTGCTGAAAGCTCTGAGAGCTGCGTAGTAGCTTCAGAAAACAAAGCAGGTATCAATCTATCTTCCATTTCTTCTGCCAAGCTTTCTTGAATCGAGCCTACAACCCAGCAAACGCGGCTGAATGTTGCTGCTCTTTCGGCCGACCACTCTTGAGACTTGAATAATAGCATCAGTGTATACATGTATTTGCTGCGAGATAAATTGTTTACTTACAGGCTGATTAAGACTATCACGGAGTGCATTTTCAATAGTAGATATATCAAGTAGGGCAAATTCTTTAAGTAATTTTCTGGTAGAATTGTACTCATCCGACGTAGAACCCGAGTTTATGAACTTTGGATTGCCATCCTCGACCACAAGCACCTACACGATTAGGCACCTCTATTATAATTATATTCTAAATTCTGGACATACCTCGTCGGGATATGGCATTCGTCTAACAATCAATGGTAAAATCCGGCAAAGAAGATGGATATTTTCGACTTGTGTTTGATTGTAGGCGATTGAGCCTTGATGTTTCTTCCGTCGCAATGCACGGATCTAGCAAACGGAGTTAGAGACAAAGCTTTCTACCGATCTAGTTATTGTACATACAATTGCTGTAAAGGAATCGAGACAAATGCTCCAGATTTCAGAATCTTGGATTGAAGATAATCGCAGAAGGTCATTGATAGCATCCACAGGAACAGAGGAAAGCTTTATACACAAAGTATAAGAAATTTTACAAATTTTCATGCAGAGATGGTCCAGAATTACCTCATGTTTCCACACGAAATAGGTCAACAGAAAAGATGTATAATTTATCAGCAAATCTTGCACGTCCTCATTAGCATTTTCATATAAAGTTTGTAGGTCTAATAAAATAAATAATCCAGTAAGGGATGGATTTCCAGCGTATTTTCTAGATATTGAAATACCTTGGTCACTCGGTAGGATGCGGTGTATACTTTGTACAACATAGTTGAACATTTGAAGTTTGATAGTATCAATTTCATTCTTTTCTGAGGTGGTTGCTGGCGCTCCAAGGCAGTCTCGGAAACACCTGAGAGCAGCGCATTGCACAGGAAGTCCAGGACCTGATACCATCTATGCTTCTTTTAGTATTAAACGCTACATCGGTATTTGCTGCGATTTACCCGCATTCCTAAAGCTTCCACCAAAGAAGGACTGTAGATCACATCTTTCGGAAGCCACTTTATAAAATGCTGCAGAGTCTTCAGCGTCGTCTCGACAAGGCTGGGTGTGTCTGCTTTAGAAAGTATTTCAAGGATAGTATCAATAATGGGCCCAAATTGAGATATAATCGATTTGCCCAGCTTTCTCGCTTTCCATGCTGGAAGTTCTTCCTCGGATGATTCAAAGACATCCTCGCTGTAAATAATGATTAACTTTCCTGCAAATACTCCTTCGTTTACCATGCGATATGAACCTGAGGATACCCAAAATAGCCATGATATTCTCGCAAAGACTCGGATTTCTGGAACTGGCTGTTGTTATCTCTTGTACAAAGTCGGGCCAGTCCTCAGGCCAGTCTTTCTTTATAATCTATTCGTTTTCAGCAAATTAGATATATGTCGAATTAATTGCGAGATGACCGATTTTTTTTACCTCGACCAAAGTTGTATTAAGTTTTGTAAGATATGATCGTCCCACTTGCAAAGAGTCTGGGGTAGATGAATATGCAATGATGATATTTACAATGTAGTTTCGAATCGCTATATATCACACGATAAATCAGTGCTTTTGCCGGAAATTTAAACATCAAACTGTAACTGTACCTATTCGCTGATCAACCGGAAGATGTTTCCATTTTTCTGATACTAGATGGGAGAGAACGCGCACTGCCAAAAACTGAATGTAAAGGGTAGGATGTGAGTGTTACGGAATTGTTGGACATTACACAGCAATTTTGTCATTACTTTGGTATATTCGCTCTGAGACGTCTCCAAAATCTGGTCAACCAAGCTCCACGCGTTTGGATGAACGGTAAACCAAGTTAGGACACGTTCTGCGTGTAAACGCTGCGTTTGTGGTTTAGAAATATACTTTGAGGTGTCGCGTACTCGAGATCGCATACCGATTCTGCAGGTGCTTGTATATCGTAGAATGTTTGCACTGCTGCGTCTAGGTTCGCCACAGAGAATCTTCCTTGCTCATCGCACAATTCCTAAGTGCAGGCCGTTTAGTCTTATTGGTGACATTGCTGACATTGGTTTTCGCGAGTTACCTCCATGAGGTGAAAGACAGCACTCTTCCTCGGTTGCTTCCTGCCAAATTCGGCAACAACAGCATTTTCCAACATTGCGCTAACATTTTCGTTTTCGATCAGCTACAAGACTTTATAGATATGAATAAATAGGAACATAAGCAGAGCGGCAGTATCTTCGCGCAAATATTGAGTTCAGGTTTGGGAGGCTCGAAAGCGTTATTATGAATTGAATCCAGTATCTGTCTGTAAAACGTGTATGAGACAATGAAGTACATCTGTATTATCTGAAGCATTCAGCTCAACTGATTTGATGGGAACTTATAAAAGTTTTGACACTTGATAGGATGTAGCTCAAAATGCTTATGAAAATGCTTGCATGAACTGCGCGGGCTTTCACAGTGGCTTTTTGACAGCAGCAATCTTCACCTTGGCTTCAAGCAACTCTACCCTCCGCAAAAATGCCACAGCAATCTTCATTTCCACTGAATACCCAAAGCACTGGACCAGCAGATACCAAAGCGCGACCACATAGGTGCAATGACCACCTGGAAGATTTATTGCAAGGATTGATGAGTTGGCCTATGGATGTTGCAAAGCCGTTTGCTGTCTACTGGGAGTGCCTGAAATCTCAACCAGGTATAAGAGAACAAGGAAGATACATGTTACATGCGTATTAAAGGAATACTTATTTATTTAAAGGCCAAGAACCGCCTCGATGCTCACAGACAAAAGACAACTAAACATATATAACTACTCATAGAATTCTTCCATAGTCATCATCACATCGACACACAAATAATCATGTATCCGCCACTTGTACACCTCAAACAAGAACGAGACACCTCTCCTGAAAATAGAAAAACAGTTAGCGGACAGCGTTGTACATGCAGATTAAAGATCCAATAGTTCAGAAGGAAAGCCAGCATGTCGATCACATCCTGAATGGAACATATTTGCATAAATATTACGATGATGGTTTATAGATTTCAGTATCAAATATATCCGTTTCTTCGTTTAATGGGATAAAGTATTTCATATCAAAGATGTAACCACTGAATCCCGCGTGATTCAGCCAAATTCGGTCGAACTGCAACCCGCTGCACTTTTTTTCTTGTATTCCCTCGCTTGTCTTCATCAGTTAGCCATGAAGACGTCAGAATCCGTTGCGAATGAAAACTCTGCAGACAAGACCGCGTTGCTGTACATCTTGAGCGATGCGTTCGTGCTCGTGCATCACCGTGGCAACGTACTTCGCCTAGGTTTCGACGATAGTATCACGAATTTAGGTACAATAAGTCGCGGCAAACAAAAGGTGAGGTGGCATTAACGTGGCCTGTGTATCTTATTAGACGGATCATGGGAGCCTCCTCGGGATGCAGTAGGCTATAAGATATACGGTATCCTGGGTATACTCGATGGAGTACGAGGTCAGTGAGAAGGAACCACCGGTTGCCTTTGCACTTGGAGTTAAATCATTTTTCCTTTCCCTCCCCCCGTGCAGAAAGGTTCTTGGTGGTTATGACACAAATTCAGAAAATCGGTCAGATCTGCGGGCACTCTGTCTATGCTCTTGATCAGATTACTTGCTTGGATTTCCACCCGGAGCTTGCACGAGAAAAGATGAGCAAAGTAAATTAGATGCTAGTTGACAAGAGAATATGTTCACTAAGTTGTTTTGCTGTTGTTGTCGGCAGGCCAAAACATCGCGATCTCCCGACGACGAAGACTCCTCTTCGGACAGCGAGAGTGAGGATGAAAAGAAAGAAGCGGCTGCTAAAGCAGAGGAAGCTGCTGTGGTGGCAGATGCAGCAGCAGGGCATGAAAACATCCGGCGATCTCCGGTTCTTACAACGTCCGCTTCAACTCCTACCGTGTCAACGCCGTTAAAGATAACAACAATGGGAACACACCAACGACCTGTATCTTCCTCCTCTATGTCTCCCCGGAGTCCATTAATGTCACGATTCCAAATGTCCTTTTCAGCTAAACGCGATGCCGCTTCAACTGTGAAATCCAAGTCTCCGCGATCCACGCCTCCTCCGCCGCCAGGCGACGATCTATTGCAAGCTGCTGCAGAGAATGAAGACAAAGCTTTAGATCGACGACTCGTCAGACAGGTCACTGAACTTTTCAGTCGATCCATGTTCATATTCTCGTATGACTATGGTTGGTTATACAGAACCTTGTAAGATTTCACAGGATGTAATTGGTTTTTGCAGATCTCAGCAACACTTTTCAACGGAGATATGATATGACGCATGGGGAAAAGAAAGAAATCATTGCAAAAGAGCCATTGTGGAAACAGGTTTGTTCTTTCCCTTCCGTTTCCAATTTTTTGATACTAATCAAATCTCGAGCGCAGATGGATCGACGTTTCTTTTGGAACGAACATTTATGCCGTGAATTCAAATCGCGCAATGTAAGCCTGCTTGTGTTACATTCATTGCAACGATGCCATCATATCATTAACGCCGACAACAGCTGGATGAATGGATCATCCCGGTACTGCAAGGAACCGTCCAAATAGAACCTTGCGAAATAGAAGGTTACCAATTTGAATTTGCTTTAATATCCAGGCGCAGCCGCGAGAGAGCAGGTTAGTGGGATTCGAAGGATTCTGACCTCAGCGGCTCACGAGTAACCTTTCTTGTACATACCAAGGCATGAGATACCAGCGACGAGGAGTGAACGAGGAAGGTCAGGTCGCAAACTTTGTAGAGACAGAACAAGTCATTATATTCACTGTATGTGATCTCCCTCTACAAAGATACAATTTTATTAATTCCTTGGGCTGCTAGAGAGATAACGTTCGGCATATAGCCTCCTTTGTACAAACGCGTGGCTCCAGTAAGTAGAGTTTCGCATTCTTATAAAGAATTTGATTCTAAAAGAGAACCCTGTTGTCATTAGTACCATTGTTCTGGAGCCAATCACCGTACAGTCTTCATCCGATACCCACTCTAGATCGTACCCCGCACGAAAACGATGTTGCTTTCGAACGGCATTTTGCAGAGCAAAAAAAGTTATACGGTCGTCAGATCCTCGTGAACTTGACAGAACTTGTTGGGCGTGAAGCAATTGTTGGCTCAGAATACCGAAAGCATGTAGAACGACTAGCTGACCCCAATATACAGTAAGTACAAGTACACATCGCAACAGTGAACTTGTTGTCACTGACGCCATCAAGATATGTCGAGTTTGATTTTCATCGAGAGACGAAAGGAATGCAGTATGAAAATATCAGTAAATTAAGCACCAGTCTTCAACAAGAATTAACAAAGCTTGCGTAAGATAGCTTTTCATGTTTAATTGTCGCTATCTACTAACAGCAAACGATTGTAGACATTTCTGGCAAGCCAGCGAGGATACGGTTTATTGCCGACAGAAGGGCGTCTTTCGAACGGTAATGGATAAAAATGGTTGTGTAAAAGGAAACCGCGCGTTGACATGTACTTTAGAACTGCATGGACTGTCTCGATCGTACAAACGTGGTACAGGTAATATTCACATATACAAGCACATCGAATCAATTAGAGGCGCTCTGATGTAAACTATGTAGAGCGCTTTTGGCAGAACAGTTCTCAATCTGCAGTTGATGCGTTTTGGGATCACAGAATATCCAGATGAAGGCATAAGATATTATGAGCATTTTGAACGCATCTTCAATAATGGTAAGCAAAGTCACAACAAGGAGGAGGTGCCTTTACGTATTCATTATCTTTTTGAAAGCCTGGGCAAACAATGGCGACATGATATCAAGAATGTATGCAGGAACAAGTGCCTTGAAAGGCGACTTTACCCGGTAACTATGAATCGACGAGGTCAAAGAAAGAATGGTATTTGTGACAAATATTATGAAATACGCAGTACAGGGAAACGTAACATAGCGGGAATGATGAATGATGCATCAAATTCTCTTACTCGGATGTATCTCAATACTGTCAAGGATTTCTGGCGACAAGCGACTATCGATTACGTTCTCGGATATCACAAAATCGAAATTTTCCGGCACGTACCTCAAAGTACCCAGATGTCAGCTGAACCGGGAGTGGAACGTAGATGGGCCAAGATGCGGCAGGATGCTAGTGAGTGAGAAAACTGAAAACTTTCTTATTTGATTAACTAAATGAACGATCTTGAATAGTTCGAATAAGCAGTGAGATTGTTATTGCAGACGACGAGCAACGAACTGCTGGTTGGACTTTAATGTCACCAAATGAACCGCAAAAAAGGCAAGCAGATGTAGCTATAGATACCCGCCGAAGAATTATGAAATTGATAGCTGTATTATTTGAAAATAGGAGATCAAAGAAATTTGACGAGAAAGTAGTGCTCATTACTGCTAAAGCGCTCTATGTATGTAGCTACAACTATGCACTGGAAAAAGTTGTGCAGTTTAAGCGCATAAGTCTCGATACCATACGCTCCCTACAAGAGGGTGAATATTTCCTTTCTGCACTTCCTCCAGCTTCGAGACTCGCAGAAGAAAATTACGGATTTCTTGTTTTCTACAATGCAGATAACGAGATGACGCGTGTCAATACCGGTAGCATGCGCAGCGATAGCTTTGCTCGCATTGGCGGCCAGCGGGAAGACAAAGATGAATATGGAGAAGAAGAGGAAACCAGCAGCGGTAGCAGCAGCGACAGTGAGGTGGATGATGAAGATGAACGAAACGGTCACTTTCTCGCATTCAGAGCAATTCAATACAGTGTTTTGGGGGAACTTTCCGGCGACCAAGTCAAGACTTGTCGAGAGCAAGTTCAAGAGATAGTTGCAAAACTTGCAGAAGCCTGTGGTCAGAACAAGGAACGTTTCGTAATTCACAAAGCAATTATCAGGTACCGATATCTTGCTTTTCAGCTCGTCCTCATGCTCTCACGCTAAAACAATATCTTTAAGTCTTCAACAAGCCGATAAGACAGACGGCATATTTAAAAAGATGGGCTACAAGATTAAAAAGACGCTCCAAATGTAAAGTTCAAGACGCGTGAATGACATATCAAGAATTATTATCCATTTTTGTAATTATTGTTACTATTATTACGTGTGCGCATACATGTATGAGATAGCTCAAATGTGTTACAAACAATCATCATCAATTGATGCGTTATCCATCATTCCGGTGAGGAACTTGCGCGCATCTCGATCCATCATTCGTTGTAGCAGCTGCAGCTGTTTGTAACGGCTTAGAACTTGTCTCGGCCCAGAAAGGTTCGGTCTGACGATTCGTATTGTATGGAGCCGGCTACAAGTCTTGGCAAATACTCTTTGTAACTAACCAAATGGCTAATCGGTAAAGTTGGCTGCGGGTCTGCAATGTAACGGTAAACTCGCAGGAATGACCTGTTATCCGGGTACGCGGCCTCCGGCTGACGATGCAGCTCGCTCAGGACTATGCCAGCATACTCGGCGACGATTTGTAACCGGCCGTCGCTGCAGGAGTCCATTGGGTCGTTTAGTATAAATACTTGTACGTTATCCACCTGTGCCTGTCGGAGCTCTTGGTCCAGCCAAGTTAATGCCGTCTGGCTACAGAAGGATGCTTCCACGGCAAGGATGCGCAGCCGAGAATTAGCGTTTATCCTGTAACAAGTTTCACAATCATCGCGCGCAAACATCGCGTTGCCGCTGTCGTTGTCAGCGCCACGTAAGACGGGGATGAATGCAGGGACATTGCGAGTTTCATACGAAGCGCCCTGTTGAACTCTGCTGTTGCCATGCTTAAAGAATGTAGGTTGGCTCTTTTGGTCGAGCCGCACGTTGTTCCAGAGGATAAAGTCAATTTTGTCCATCGATTGTCTTTGAATCCAATCCATGGCCATGGCTTCTTCTTGGGAAGCACTCGTCTGTACATTCGAATGAGACTTGAAATTTGAAAAGAGACGACCGTATTACTTGCCTGTAACTGAATGAAATGTCCATATTTTTGTTCTGAAGGAGGAGGATGCAACAGGGGCCAGTTCCATCTCATGATCTGTTGGAGAACTCCTTGAGCCCACCAGGTTCTGCTGCTTTCTTCAGCATTCATCTGTTCGTAGTGTATTTGATTTTGTGCTGGACACAAAGCCAGGAGAGAAACAACGACAACAAATACGGTGAAGATTAGACTGTATAGCATAAAACACGATGCTACGGGATGCGATGATTTATCAAAGAACGGTAGCATGGTTTCGATTGATAATGTATTGAGCAAATAGGAGCGGAAAGAAGAGGCTCATTTTCACCCTGACTATTATTGTCTCTATGTAGTTGACATGCACGCTCCGTGCATCCGCATGCATCCTTGACGATTTACCCTTTGGGATGTTCATCTATCAATCCATTCGTTCCCCTTTTTTTAAGCACTGATATGCTTTGCATTCCAAGTATATCAAACATCAGTACCCCAGCTAGTGGTATCTGCATCGACATTACTTCTTTTTTCGGTGATGCATACCAGAGTGTTCGTAGTAAGTAGAGCATCAAACACCCCTGATCCAGCGGTATAAAAATTACTAATTTGTGGAAATTAACCACATATTGGACAATCTAATTATGAATGCATGGATAGCCAACAACAATCATGTCAAGTAGCAGTGTATGGAATAATATTGAGAATGCTACTGCTTCTTTAGACAGAACTCGGTGGGGTTGATATCCACCAGCAGCATCACGACCAAAGCCACTCAAAATTTTGGGCAAGAGAGAGGTGTGTGCCCGTAGCAACCGACCTTCCTCTCTTTCGCTTTCAAAAATGGCACCCGTCAAGTCTGCCGCTCCCAAGAAGCAGAAGTTCGTCATTGACTGCTCTGGCCCTGCCAATGACAAGATCTTTGACGCCGCTGCCTTTGTATGTTGAAATGTCTACATTTTGCTTGTCGTTAATACAAGCCTCCCACGCGCCGTTCTCCTGACCCGAAATTTTTCATCGTTACTACAGGAAAAGTTCCTTCACGACCGCATCAAGGTTGAAGGCCGCACCAACAACTTGGGCGACAACGTCGTCATCACCCGTGGTGCCGACAACAAGATCACCGTTGTTGCCAACATTGCCTTCTCCAAGCGCTACTTGAAGTACCTCACCAAGAAGTTCTTGAAGAAGAACCAGATCCGTGACTGGCTCCGTGTCATCGCCGTCGACAAGGCTACCTATGAGTTGAGATACTTCAACATTGCCAACAACGACGAGGAAGAGGATGAAGAATAAACCTTTTTTTTCTTCGTTTTTGACCTTTTTGCTCTTTCCTAACTGCTTTGTTACCTTTGCGTGTGGATTTCAGCTTTGAGCTTTTGTTTCCGAACGATACATATAGCTTTTCATGTTGGTTCTTGCTTGTGTGATGCATGATCTAAAACTTCCTAATCGGATTCTTCAGAGCAAAGATTAGGACTCTATGTAAATATCAAAACATTAGAATTTTCCTGTAAATCGATTGCGGACAATGTCTGAACTTCACATGGAGTACTTAAATCTAACGTATCAGAACGAATCAAGATTGCTAAGGCAGGAATCCTCTGCCCGGTTCTCCTTTACACTTCATATGTTAAGAAAGCCACAATTTCAAAGCAACGCTAATGTATTTTCCTACGGACACTCCATTGTTAGGGGCTTGTTTCCTGATAGAGATAGTTTTCAGCTAGTTTATTTCCGTATCCTTTGATTTCCTTTGCGTGACACAGGAATATGGACGGGACCCCGTCTGCTAAGCGTTTGATTGGTAAACACTACCACGTTGTAACTCAAAAGGGTCTGCCTTTTCCCATTGCAAACATAGCAATCAATGTGACCTGAGCGATCTGTCATTTTCGGTGACCCGAGACATTCCCAATTTAACGGATAAGAATTCCTAATATATCATATCTGATTCTGACGAACATTTTGGAGCGGTAAAGCTCTTTATTAGGAGGCCAAGGAGGCCAAGGAGGCCCGCGAATATGGAACTGCGTACGTTTCGAGGACAGCCCCCGCTTAAAGCAGAGGCTGGTGATTCCTTGCAAAGTAGACTTGGCGTCGTCGTTCGTGCGTTGATTGTGGACCATTTTTCTTGTTCGCAAGTACCGCCAGATAACCCAAACCGGCTTAAAGCAGAGGCTGAGGAGTTCTTCGTGAGGATATCCCAAAATAGACTCTTCCGTCTTGTTGTAAAGCGCTGAAGACGATGTGAGGTCAGGAGAAACCAGCCCCCGCATAAAGCAGAGGCTGGTGATTTCCTGAACACTCACGGTATGCCTGTCTTCGACAGTGGCAAGGCAGCAGTGTGTTGTTGTTTCCTTGACCTTCCAGAACGAAGGAGAAAGAAAGAGAAAGAAAAAAAAAACCAACTCCCCCATTCCGTGTCGCCGCCACCGTGTTACCAGGACTTTCCAATTCGTCCATAGTTTGCCGAGATATCCTTGTGCGCGCGTGTCTCGCTGGAAAGTGCCCTCGTTGACATCGTGAACGTTCATGGCAGCGCTGGGGGCAATGCGCGCTGTAATGACGCGCCTGACCGGTTGCGTTGGGTGCCAGGCGCGCAAACAAATGGAATGGACCAGGCTGTTTGGACTGAATCCTTGTACGGTTTCACCTTATTATGAGTCAAGTGCTGGCTGGCACACATTGGCGTTCGAGCAAGGGATAGCAGAAAAGAGTTTCTGAAAAATAGTTGTCAGCAAAGTGCTTTATACTTTATTGAAATAAAGTTTTGATAGTACAAAATACACCCCTAAAAGGAACGCACTTGCATCAGCGTGACCATCCCTCGCAATGATGTCAAGCGAAAGACAGTGAAGCACAGCAGCAACAGGCGCATATTTATAAGATCTATCTCGCTGCAAAAATTATTTATCACTCCCGTTAAATATCAGCATCCGCACACACAAGCTTTGTGCTACGCGGCGGTGGTCCGGAAGTTTGGAACCCTCCATATGACCTGGCTCACGTCAAGAAAGACGTATGCCCCACAGTCTTACAATACAGTGCTGGAAGTTAGATTTGATCAGAGCCAATGAAAATGGGTGGCCGAATGTGGATCCACCTTTGCGAATATGAGCCAGGTCTACGAAATTGAGTCAACCAAACGAATATGAGTCTGCAATAACGAAATCGGGCCAGCCACAAATTTGGATCAAAGGTCAATGCATGAAACGAGTAGCTTAAGCGGGTGTTTATCTACAAAAGGGTTTAAAGTCTTCTTTCGCCAACTACTCAGAGACCAACGAGTGATCGACCTGGTGACGAAAAGCTTGGTCAACGTAGCTGACAACACGTACATCGCTGGACAATCGGACTTTGTGGATGGCACGTCGTGCGATGTCCTCTACATCCCACGCTCAGCCGACATGAACTCTTTGCCGCCTATTGTCCTTGAGATCCAGAGGACTGTCAACGATAAATTCATGTCAGTGCCATCCGATACTGCACGTCAATCTCTCAAACATATGGCCAACTGCCGATTCTTGTCGTTCTGTGTATCGGATGTCAACAGCTCAACCATGACCAAGTTCTCGGCGTCCCGCGATCTTTTCTTCGCCAGAGAAGCGCATTGCGATTTCTGGGCAAAACGGTGCATATTGTTGTCAAAAACAACCTTGGACGGCCATGTAATTGAATAAATGCATCTTTTGGCGGCACTCGGGTTTTTATTTCTTCAGAAGCGGGATCAATCCTGATGCTTGATCACGGTCAGACGGATAACGCTATCAAGTTGCTGTTTACAGTCGCTTGTGAATATCTGAACGACGTTATCGGCCAAGATGATGAAAAGTTACAAGTCATCCGGTATATTTGCGACATTCTTTAAAACCAGTTTGGCAAGATAAAAAAAAAATGTATTACCGAGGGGGCGCCGACTCCATGCGGAAGGCGTTGCAAGTACATAGGCGATGGGTCCGAATATGTTGTCAGGCAAAAACGCAAATACGTGGAATCGGTCACCGGAGAAACGACGCCTATCCCGCACACGCCAGCATTGCAGCATTTAAGGCTCAAAGAGCTGGATAGCGAAGAAAATCAAAAGCAGTTGCTGGACTATGTAGAGAAGCTCAAGGTGTCCAAGGGAGGTCATCCATGTCTTTATGTCCATCGATAGACAATCGGGCTACCGTCTCTGTTGCCGATCAACCGACGTCCTTTAAAACTATTCCATCCTACGAGACAGAGGGTCGCTCTTGAGAAATCTACGGACACTTAGGATATTACGATGTCCCAATCTACGGTTGTCATCCCGGGTTCCTCTCGTCATTCGGGAGGGGACTATCTCCCAGGACATCCTGTAGACGTGTAGACTGCCAGCGGACAAAAACACATCCGAGATTATAACGACGTTGCACGTCCTCCAAGGTCGTGGTCTCATCCAGCAACCCCTGAAGGTCTCCGAGTCCAGTGCAACAAATATCGGAGGAGAGCGGGGAGCCGAAAAGGACGTTAAGCGCACATCCCACAATATCCCCCCCTCCCATCTCATGTAATAATCCCCCCACAAAATAAACATTGATTACTTATTCTACTGTATAATATTAATAATCCTCGATTGATAACACACAATCTTTGCGAGACGTAAAAAAGAGTCCTATGGCCAATAATGGATGATGCTCTGTTCGGTGGTTGATAAAAGTATCCTTTGATTTGACAACAATAAACACCGCTCCGCCCAACAATCGCACTGTATTTCCTTGAGAAACGAAAGGTCTTGAGACTGTGAAGAACTCACGAGAATGCGATTGTTCACTTTGGTTGACACTGTGGGGCATCTCTGATACTTTTCAAAAATATTGGTGCACTGTTGGATTATTTGAGTGACATGTACGTCCTCCACGCTCTGTTGTACGTTGATAGCAATAGGCGGCAAAGAGTTCATGTCGGCTGAGCGTGGGATGTAGAGGACATCGCACGACGTGCCATCCACAAAGTCCGATTGTCCAGCGATGTACGTGTTGTCAGCTACGTTGACCAAGCTTTTCGTCACCAGGTCGATCACTCGTTGGTCTCTGAGTAGTTGGCGAAAGAAGACTTTAAACCCTTTTGTAGATAAACACCCGCTTAAGCTACTCGTTTCATGCATTGACCTTTGATCCAAATTTGTGGCTGGCCCGATTTCGTTATTGCAGACTCATATTCGTTTGGTTGACTCAATTTCGTAGACCTGGCTCATATTCGCAAAGGTGGATCCACATTCGGCCACCCATTTTCATTGGCTCTGATCAAATTTAACTTCCAGCACTGTACATGATAGACATCGCAAGACAATGAGGAGGAAACTACGGAGTTTATTGAGTCTTCGCATTTATTGATTCTTCAGATGGTAGCAACGACGCAATTGAATCGCTGCAGTATCACTGTTGATCTTAACAAGAATATGGTGTCCTACGAAAAAATATCCCTCTTGTGTAGATCGATAATCTTGTTTCAGCCTTGCTTGTGAAAACTAAAGACACAAAAGATAAAAGATGCAAGCTGCGGGGTAATCATTCTGAGCATGTGCTAAACTGGTAAATATCAGGATCTTGATGTGATAAGGAGAGAATAAAAGGCTACTGGAAGCAAGGGACACCTTAAAATGATCGACGACTATCCGCACACTGCGCACTTGAGTTCTCTCTCTCTCATCCCCACTCTCTCCTTTCAAGTATGATAGTTCCTTGCTAACCAACGACATACAGAGACAGCTTGGCAGCACATTTTTTATTCGATACCAGATACTATGAAAAAGAGAACAAACAAACCCAGGAGACTTTATACAGTCGATACGAAACCTTTTCTGTCCCTTTCAAGCTTTTTTTTCGGGAGAGGCGAGCTGCTTGGCTTGTAAACAGTTTAATGTTCATACACAAAAAAATCCATTAGAATTACAACAAAGTGAACTTTTTATCCCATCAAACAGGGCACATACACACAACAACCTGGTATATCACGCACAAGAACACGACAACAATGTATAAAATCATCATCATTTCTTTCCAGCTTGCCCAGCCGCCTCTGCCGCTTTCTTAGCTGCAGCTGCTTCTTGCTTAGCACGCATGATGGCGGCATCGCTAGCAATTTTTTTTAAAAAAATTTCGTGAGTTTATATAGAAAATAAACTAGAAAGTGGTTGTCAAGTTGAAAGTAAAAGTAACTTACTTTTCCTTCTTTTGATTGACTGACATGCCCTTCAGATCTGGCTTGCCCTTGTTTTGTTTTTGCTGCTTCTTCAAGTTCTTCTGTCGTGCAAGCTCTCGCTGGTTTCCACCTGTATATTCAATTCGAACTTCGGACTGAGTACTTGAAGCCAAAAGGTATACGCACGATTTTACGTACGGGTCATGTTGAATGTGTTGCTGTGAGGTCGGCTGTACAAAAAAATAAACCCTACTTCCAACCTTCCATCGTTTTCCAGCGGTCTTTGAATCTTCACGGAGAGGGGAAAGAGTCATTCGTTGGAGATGCATGCATTGCTTTCTTACATTGATGAGGACCTAGTAAAGCTAGCAGAGTCGATTAAATAATGAAAAGATATAGTATATTTACAACAATGAATCGGGATCAATCAGTCCTCATGGCATAAGATGCTACTGCTACGAGATGTAAAATGTACAAGACTTTTGATATCCATTATTTTTTCCTATCTCCTCTCCATTTGTAGATAGGCAAGCCAAACTCGTCCACGCCAACTTTCTTCTTTGCGCCTTTCTGCTCAAAAACAGCAAGTTAGCGATCTCTTTTGGTTCATTATCTGTCGGAAATGTTGCAATACATACTCTCAATTCCTTCTGTATAATCAGCTCGCGCTCCACTTTTTGTAAATCTTCTTCACGTTTCAAACGTGCTGCATATTCCTTATATTTCGCTTCACGCTCCTTTCTCAAGGCCTACGACAGAGTAAATCATCCTGATTCTACTATTAATATGTTTTCTGGTTACCTTGAGATCAGCAGGACTGGCGAATGCTTGTATCGGTGTCTTTTTCAACGTTTCCAGACGTGGCCGGTTGAACTTACGATTGACAAGTTCCGGTGCAGTATCGAGGTGTTTCACAGGATCAAATTCTTTTGCTTCCTGCTCTGAATCGACAAAGACAATGTGGGTATTCTTCTTCGGTAATTCTGGTTTTTCTTCAGTTTCTTCTTCGCCATCGTATATTGCGAGATCATCCTCTTCATTGTTGATGTCTCCATCATCCAAAAAATGCAGTGAATCACGAATTCTTTCCATTTTCTACACTAGACTGTAAGGACATGCAAAAAATATAGATGAAGCAAGTCTTACTTTTTTGCTCATATCGCGATGCATTCGGATATAATTGCGATCCTGAGATTTCATGAGCTGCACCATATCATCTGGTAGCTGGTTGTTGCGTTCCTGGATATGCACTCCTTTCTAATACATAGGGTTCAAGTTTTAGCAGCTGCCCTAGTAGTAATATATATGCAATTCGTGCAGCGTACCTCAGTTTTGGAATTGACCATTTTAAAGTAAAATTCATCAGGATTGCGGAACAATGCTTTCTCACGCAATGCTTTGAGTCGACGTTGTTTGCTGTGGTAATCTCTGGCACGGAGCAGGTAGTCCTTCTTCTTTTCAAGCAGACCGAGCCGTTCGCGGCCTGCAAGCTGACCACGCTCCTTGTGGTTTCGTCGCTGTACTACATTTCGCAGAGAGGATGACATTTTGAGGGATGCAAGTTATATACGGATAGAAAAATTATGCGGCGGATGGTCCCAGGTTCCCAGAAATTTTGGGTTTTCCGCAAAAAGCCACCAACATCCGACGACCGATTTCATGATCGGCCTCCTAGCAACGGAATGCTGCTGGACGTATGCACAAGGGGTTCTTCACATAACCAAGAATGTCAATATATAAAAGTATCAAGCATCCTTTCCATTTCATAATATCCTTTTTTCTCTCTCGTTTTTCCTTTGTCACCTTTATAGCTTTTTCAAATAGTAATGCAATCATTGTATATCTTTGCGGCCATAGCAACGCTCTACTTCTCGAACCATGCGTATGGTATAAGCTGTTTCGAAGATGTGAAAGCAACGACGCAGCAAGATCTGGATGCGCTGAGCTCCTGTTCGACAATAAAGGGCTCACTGACAATTGACAAGTCAGACGCTAACCAGCTGAAACTGGACGGCGTTTCTATGGTTGATGGCGATATTTACGTCGCGAACAACGATGCCCTGTCGCATATTTCTTTTCCTAGATTGCAAGCTGTCAACGGAGTCTTCAAGTTAGAGAATAACAAGGCACTGAATAACCTGGATGTCAAGTCCTTGAATGCCGTTCGAAGTTTTGAAGTTGCTGTTCACCCTGCCCTACCGGCCATCACCTTCCCGGCCGGCCTCAACCAGGTGGATAGATTCTCCGTGTCAGATACCACTGCAACTCGCATCGAAGGACTACAAATGTCTAAAGTGAATGACGTTGTGGTGGATAACAATATCTACTTGAAATCCATTAACATGGGAAATGTCTCTGAAATTACCAATTCGCTAACTGTCTCTGCCAATTCGGCTTCTCTTACGCTCGATGTAAGTCATCATCGCTGTTGGGGTCTGAAGATATATCCAATCTTACTCACATTGATGCTGGCATTTATCGTAGTTGGGTAAACTCCTAAGTGTCAAGGACGCATCCTTCCGCAATCTGGCCGGTATTACGTTGGATAACTTGAACAAAGTCGGTGGTGATATTTCTTTCGTCTCCAACTCGTTCGAGAGCCTAGAGATGCCCAACGTGACCGAAGTTGGTGGTACTCTGACGCTTTCCAACAACAAGCAGCTTACCAGATTGACAGTTCCAGAACTGCGTCGTCTGGGAGGCGCACTCTCGCTGGGAAACAACACGCAACTTACGGAAGTAAATGCATTCCCTCACCTGGAAGAAGTTGATGGTAGTTTGGACTTGACTGGTTCCTTTGAAGCTCTCCAGTTACCTAAGCTCAACGATGTATGGTTCATGTGATCAGAAATTATCTTTCTGTGTGTATATTGAACTTTTTCATCTTAGGTTCGCGGTGGTCTGAACGTCCAAACGACAAGCGACAGATTCTCGTGTGACGATATCAATAAGCTCAAGGGCGGCGTCATCAAGGGCAACTCGTTCGTGTGCAAGTCCAAAGTCGCCAATCCAAAGTCAGGCATCAACGGTGGAAAAGATGGTTCTGACGGCGATACAAGCGGTAGCCAGCGCAGTAGCCAGGAGCATATGTCTAGCACTGGTTTAGCACTAGCCGTAATCGCTCTATTTGTATTCGGCTTTTAATATACTCTTCATAATCCAAACCAGACTTATGATACCAGATTATACAATAAATAATGTGTGGATAGCTATTACCTAGCAGTAAACAGTGTGAAATCACCAAACCATGCGTATAAACTTTTATTATGATTATTCGGTACGTCTATCAAGGACACTGTGCAGTTGCTGCGCTGGCGAGCTGAGCAAGCTGATGAGTTTCCGTGCAGGTGCTTCCAGAACACCCAAGAGCTCTGCCTGCAATTGTGGTAATCCAGGCAGCTCGACGACCTTTTGTACGTCAGCCTCGGACAAGAGCAAATCGTCGATTTTGCCTCCAAGTAGCATTAGTTTTTTGTTCTTGTTCAATACTTGTATTGCGTTCTTCAATAAATCGGGATGTTCGGCGTCATTGACGTTGCTGTGCAACACGCACGCAGGACCGCCGGTAACGAGCGGCTCGAGATTGGCATATTTCGTATTGCGCAACACAGCGTTGAATATCTCGGATCGAATGACAGTCAGCTTTACAGGTCCACCCAACCCCTTCAAGTCTCGTCGAATCTGAGTGAATTCTTGCACGTTCAGGTTGTTGTGCTGGAAAATAAACATGACGCGATCGTCCTTGACAATGGATTCATATTGTTCATACAGATAGGTACGTCGTGGAGGATGGTTACGGGTCGCTGGTGTAGATTTTGCGGTGGCGTCTGCGTGAAAAAGTCAAACTATTCAGTACTGGGTTCAAACAAACGTTGCATGCAGCAAGCTTACAGTGACGAAGAATTTGTGTGGCGACCGGTCGTGAGACCGCCTTTGATTGTGAAAGCGGCCATAAGGTTACTGTCAAGCATTGTGAGCATTAGAAAGACCATTTGGCTTTAATGAGCTTACATTTTGCAAGTGACATTTATCTCGGAAAGGGGGCTCGTTTGTACAGTCACGGAAACAAAGACATTTTTGGAGGAAAACCCAGCAGCCTCCAAATTGGGAAAACGATGCCTTCCACAACCTCTGGATAGATAACGCACCTAGTATGTATCGATCAGATGGGGGCTGATTCTTTTTGAACCATAACCTGTATCTCTGTAAGTGTAATTGTAATTTTGGTCATTTTCCTCCATTAGCAGAATTGTTTATGCCCTTTCCTTTGTCCCGAAAATAAATGCAGCGATAAACAACGCTGTTGTTGAGCCGCAGACCCGACCTTTAGATAATGACAGACACCCTTGCTCAATACTTACTGTAGATATAATTGTGATACAACATTGTGAGATTGACATGTACTATGTATGAAAGATGCTGGTGGAGAATTGAACTTCCAAGCTGGAACTCCTAGTGGACGACAACAATTTCAATCACATCATGATATGTAAATCTCGTTAAAGATGGCCATACAATTATCTACATGATAGGCATAATTTAACGAAAATCAATGCATTAGGGATTCATTTAAGCGTGAAGCATTTGTGAGTTCCGTCGCGATAAAGTGTTATATGCAGTTCAACAAAGGAGTGAAGTTTGCGACTAAATTCATCGGCAGGGTATTATTTGGTATAGATAAAACTTTATTTGGCAAAAACTACCATTGTAAGACCTTAATTTTTTGCATAAGCATTGTAGAATATTTTAGGCTATCTCAAAAATTGCCAATTGTTGCCTTTAGATTCAACAAATCATGAGGTTAATTAAGGCTATATTGCAGTGCAGTAGTTATCCGATTTAGTCCATTGGTTATTCAATAGCACTGCTTGATCAGTGCGTCGAAGAAATCGCAGAATCCACAGACAGTGCCAAACAGTTCATTCTATGCATAGCACTTGGAAGCAAGTGAAACTTTGGTATCTTTGTTTACAGGTGCTGATCTACGTCGCTGAGATCTTTATTTGAAGCTATGCCTGTTTTCGGAAAGTCTCAAATTCATTCGGAATTTGTTGCCTTGGCAATTGCAGATCCTTGTCCGACCCAGGTACCACGTTGTTGGCTAACGATCGAGGAATATCATCTAGTTGAGATGTACTTTTGCTTCCGCTGCTGGCTATAATGGGTATTTCGCACTGTAATATTTTTGGCAACTTCATGTAGAGGGCTGTGCGTACGAATATTTATAGCAATATCTCGTTTTAGAAAATCAAGGGCCCCGCCGCAGGAGAGAAGTGGAGGTAAGCGGCGGGATCTTCGTCTCCAGGATCCGAAACCATTCCAATAATAGCCATGTCCTCTGCTGGCGGCAGGTGGTGGCTGTCGGGAGCGCCGAGACTTTTACTTTTGGCCCTTTACACCTTTTTCGCTTCTTTCTCCACTCACTTTTTCCCCCTCATCCGGTATCATGGCATCCAAAGGCGATGAGATCCCAATGTCTCTCAGAGACAGGGATGAAAGCAGAGAGTCATTCCTTCCTAACCCTGCTACCCACGCCAGAGCTGGCGAAAAGAACCATCCTCTACCTCTCATTGCCGCCGTCGTTACCTTCTACTTTGTCATCTCGCTCTCCGTTGTCTTCCTCAACAAGATCATCATGAGCGGGTCTGATTTCCCCTATGCCCTTTTCGTTACCTGGTACCAAATGATCGTCGCTCTTGTTCTTCTCTTGATTTGGGCACATCTCGGTAAAACGTAAGTAGTAGTCGTAGTCTCGATAAGGCACACGCGCCTTCGGGTTGAACAAGCTATATTGACATTACATGCATTTCTGCTCCGTATAGCAACAAGCTGTTCAGCATCATTCCTCCCTATGAATTCGACACAAACGTCGCAAAGCGCGTCGCACCTTTGACTATTGTTTACGTCTTGATGCTTGCACTCAACAACTTGTGCTTGAAATACGTTGAAGTCACCTTTTATCAGGTAATTTGGTGGAAAGGGGAAAATTATATACTCTGGATAGTGATCTGACAGATCTTGTTTAGGTTGCTCGCTCGCTGTCCATCAACTTTACCATTTTGTTTACATACTTGATCCTCGGCAAAACAACATCTATGCCTGCATTGGTTGCATGCGTTATTGTCTTTTTGGGGTTTGCTATTGGCTCATACGGTGAGATCAACTTTTCATGGGCTGGTATTTTTTACGGTGTCGGCTCCTCTGCATTTGTTGCCCTCTACGGTATTTACGTCCAAAAGACACTGAGCGTCGTGGATAACAACCAATGGTAAGTAAATACAATGACAGCACGTGGTGATGTTCACTAACAGTAACCGATTATCATTGTTAAGGAAACTGCTCCACTACAACACCACATTGGCGATCATCTTCTTGTTCCCGCTTGTCCTGTTCTCTGGCGAGTTGACCGACATTCTGACTCAATCTGAGGCTATTTACGACAGCGGATTCTGGATGCTGATGGTTAGTAGGACAGAAAAGGATGTGTGGAGAATGATGATGAAGATATATTGAAACCGTCGGCCGTTTAGACTTTGACCGGTATTACCGGATTTGGTATCAACATTGCCATGTTCCTTCAAGTCAAGTATACATCAGCGTTGACCAACACCATCTGCGGCACAGCCAAGGCATGTGTGCAGACGATTCTTGCAGCCATGATCTTTAGGAACCCTATATCCGATATGGTAAGTTTCAAATTCTGATTCAGAAGTTTCAAAAATACTAAAATTGCGATCCTGTTCGAAATTACAAAGAATGCTCTTGGTATCCTTCTTGCTCTGTTTGGCTCCGGTTATTATGGCTGGGTCCGATACAAGGAGAGACAGGCAAAATAATGAAAGAGAGCAGAATGTCTATTCCCAGTTTTCTTTTCTTCCCCCCTTTGGCAACAAGTAGAATTTGTGTAGATACATTTTGCATAAACCAGAGTGCAGAAAAAAATAATGGGATACTATTTTTTGCTTGTTTGTTGTCGCAGCGAAAGGTGTAGATGCGACCGACCGATCCACACCTTGCACAAATCAACACTTATCCTCCTATTCCACCATCCCTTTTCTACTTTTTTTTTCTTTTAACCCTTGCCTCCTCTTCCTTCTCAACATTTCCCTCTCTGTTGTAAAAGTAATGGCTGGAATCGTCGACGCTACTGAAAAGAACAAGGACGATATACCTCCATCCAAATTGGCCACTGTGCATAGCGGTCGGGAGGACGACAATCAAAGCACGACGAGTACCAAACATTCAATGTTGACAGTTTATGATCCAAAAGCCGTCCACTTACACAGCGAAAAATGCCCTGCTACGAATGCGATCGACGGTGCAGATGGACAGGAGCAGCAGCATCCCTACCGGTGGTACATTTTGGTCGGTGGGTTTCTCGCGCAGGCAGTCAGTAATAGTATTTTATCCAGCTGGTAATTGAACTTCGTGACGCACCTTGCGTCGGTATAAACAAACCCACATTCATGCTGACTTGTTGATCTTTGCATTAGGGGTGAGGATAAAGACATTGCACTCTCGATATTTCGCGGTTGCCAGCAGCAATTGGATTTACTGATATTATATATTTTTGTTACCAGGTATCATGCAAAATTACTACGATCACAATGTCTTCCACGGAACCGTGGACGCGACAAAGTTGAACTTTGTGGCGACCATCGCACTGACCTTTTGTGGTTTATTGGGTCCTGTGAACCAAATCTTGACAGACTTGTTCCGAGGTCCACGAACCATCATGGGGGTGAGCACCGTGCTCATGTCCCTAGGTCTGTTCTCAGCTAGTTACTCTACAGAAATCTGGCATCTATATTTGACTCAGAGCATCCTTTACGGCATCGGATCAGCGTTGTTCTTTATCATATCTATGGCGATCTGTCCAATGTGGTTTCCGAGAAACCGCGGTTTAGCAATGGGTGTTATCGTGAGTGGCTCTGGAGTTGGTGGCCTTGTCACGCCGTTCATCATGCATGCGCTCAACGAGTCGTTAGGGGGAGCATGGTAAGGAAGGAGCAGGATATCACCTATGCAAGTTTGTATGTGTATATTCATTCGCAGAAATTTTTTCTAGGTGCTATCGAATCCTGGCTCTCCTGACCCTCGTGTTGGGCAGCTTGGTGACATTACTCCTTCGAGAACGCAACGAGCGCAGCAACAAGGATGCAAACGCTATCTCCCTCGACCTAAACGTGTTTCGTAGTCTCGACTTTTGCATCTGGTGCGTTGCTGGCAATCTTTGCACCATGGCATACTTTATCCCTGCATTCTATCTTCCTTGTAAGTCATATTATCTACTGGTAAATCTATGCATCATACCATTTTAACGCATATGAATGCAGCGTACGCATCTAGACTCGGTCTAACCACAGCCCGAGGCTCTCAGCTCGTAGCTGTCTTTTCAGCTACAAATATTATCGGTCGACTGCTGTCTGGATACCTCGGCGACAAGCTGGGCGCGCTCAATGTTAATATCTCGTTCTTAGCAATGGGTGGCGCTAGCTCGCTTTTCATGTGGCACTACGCAACCAACTTTGCAGAACTCGTTGCATTTGTTGTCGTGTACGGTATCATGAGTGCTACCGTCTTCACACTGAGTAAGTATCCATTTATCATTATTATTATCATCATCAAGCAGGTCACTAAATTAAAACTATCCACTCAGTCGCTCCCATCACTGCGACCGTGACAGGAAACGAAAAATACTCGTCGGGCATCTCACTCTATTTATTTGCTCTGACGTTTGCTCGCTTGGGCCCATCCATTGCCGGTGCTATCCAGGCAGCTACCTCCAAGGATAGTTTCGATGCACTTCAAATGTTTGCCGGCTGGGCATTTTTCAGCTCTGCCTTGGTAGCGACCTGTCTACGATTTAAAATGAAACCATCTTTGCTGGCAAAGATTTAGGGGAACCCAAAAGTTTAACAACATGTCAATGGTTCAAACATTTAATGTTATTGTAATCATCGTCCTCATCATTAAAGACAACTTCTAGAGCTCTTCGTGAACATGGTCTGCTTCTACAGCGTCGTGCTTTTCTTTTGCGAGTGGGCACACTGCTGGTGTTCTCATGCGATACTTGTATTCACACTTTTCGGGTTCTGTCACTTCGAGAATCTCGTTATCAGCACCGCATTCAAAGGATACATGTACGCTTCGTTCAGGGCCGTTCCAGCACTTGGTGCCATGAGTGTATGCTTGCTGCAAATAGTAACCACCGGGTTGGTCGCCTGAGAATTTTTCAAAGCGACTGATAGAGATATGGTGAGGACCGTGAGACATGTTGGTAGAGCGAATTTGCAACTTACCCGAGGTTGACGCGGACACCGTCCTTGTTTGATTTCTGATGCGCTTGTCCAAAGATGCACAGAGAATAAGTGTACTCGCCCTCATTCTTGTCGACGCAAACATCCTTTAAAGGCAGCCATTCCTTATCCATGCCGTAGTCTTTGCTAAGATCATCGTTGATGGAAGACAGTTTGTTCTCGGCTTTACGAATTTCATCCTCCAGGTCATTGTAGGCCTTGCGAGCAGCTTCCAGAGCTATGTAGAAAGAGTATTCGATTTAGCCCATGCTTTCTTTCTTGGAGACCCTTTTCTGTCTGACCTGATCCCGTGGTAGGAGTATCACTACTACTACTACCGAGTAACTTGTACAGATAAGGCCTCCATACAGGTGGAATGTATTTTTCCAGTCGCGTTTGTACTATTACAAGCAAACCTGGATAATATGCGGCGACGATGGTGGTAGTAGTAGTGATATCAATACAAGGGATCAATTCGGTCAGAACTGCGTCGTTCGTTTAAAATAACTGAAAATGCTTACCATCCTTGTTGGCCTTTGTCTGTGGATCTTCAACCACTTGCTCCTCCTCTGTTTCAGTGTCTACTTCCTCTTCCTGCCACTGCTCGGAGTCTTCAGAGGCCGCAAACTCATCTTCCGAGAAGTCGAGATCTTTATCAATCTCGGTCTTGAATTCCTCCCAGCTGGACATGAATTCATCGTAGCCTGAGATAGCAGCTTTGACAGCCATGTCATGGAAGTTGTGATTGTGATCCCGCTTCATGGTCTGCAGAATAGATAAAAGGGTATCGATTTCTTCTTGGAGAGCCTGGACATCGGCCTTGAGCGTGCCAATCTTTTCTACAGCAGCAGCAGATGCTTCACATGGAGGACAGCTCTTTCCGCTCTTTTTCTGACCCTTTTTGACATCTTTTTCCAAAGCCTCGATCTCACCTAGAAAGCAAGACGACTTTCTTAGCACAAATGTACTTTTGTTCACGATCCAAGCCGTAAACCGGCTGTTAACAGATCATGTTCATTGTTATTGTACGTACTCTTTTGCCGCATGAGAAAAGAGCGCTTGATAGACAATTCTTCCTCCAATTTTGATTTTTCATTCTGCCATTTATTGACAGTCTTTTGTCCCTGGTCCACTAGTTTTTGCTTAGCTGCTGCACCCGCTGCTTGGATCTTGTTTATGATTGCTTGAGCCTTTGCATGCTCGGCAGCTGCCTCTTTGCAGCGATTAGGGCACTTTATCAATCCACTCGTTTCATCTGATCCGTCGCAGCAGGCATCATCTGCAGTTAAAGCTTAAGCATCAAGATATAATTTTAGTCCTGGCATTGTCGTTAAACTTTACCGCAGACACCATCATTGACGGCATATGATTTGATGTATGCGGGGATGTGTCCCTTGTTTTCGCAGTAAAATACTCCAGTTGGACACGCAGACGTGCCTAGCAATTCCAGGTTTGCCTAAGTTTCGAATATCACCTATGTAGCAAACAAAGACTTTTTCGCGTACCTGGCTCGTCTGAACCATCAGGGCAGTCGCAGTAGTCATCATTCACAGCTGAGAACGCAATTGTCTTGGAGCCGTCGAGACATTGCCACTGCCCATCACTCGAGGGGGTGTACAACGCGTTTTCTTTTTCGTACAACAGTTAGCGCCTACTAAAACTTTGCAAAGGAGAAAACTGCAGTTGCGTACTTTCAGGACCTACTCCTTTGACACTGGCTGCTTGAACGAGCGTTACGGCGGCTAGAATGCACGGCAGCGTCAAGCGCAGAGGTGTCATTGTATATAGTTGAACAAGGAACCTTCGGAGTCTCGGACAAGAGCGTCTTTGAATGCTTCCACGTCGCAGAAATTTCATGCGTGCGTAACGTTCCTGCCCACTCTCATATCGGTAGGCACCAAGAATACATATCTAGCTGCCTCTAATTTTTACATTGTAGATGCTGGAAAGCAAAAAACAAACCTTGATAATGCTATGTATTGTATACTCTCTATGCGGAAAGTTCATACTCGAACACGACTTCCCATTAACAGTTTACCCTCGGAAAAAATGTAGTGTTATCGTGCATGTCAGTACATAGAGGACGGGATGCTTGAGCGTATGTTTGGATACTGTGCAGTGTATCCGAGGGAAGAATTTATTAGTTCTCCAAAGAGGGCGAAAGGGGATGTTGGGGAAAGCCGAGCAAAGATCACGCTGCATTTGAAAAACTCTCATCCCTGCGCATGAATGTTATAGCAAACGAGACAGCCGTACAGTATCTGCTCATTTAAACAAAGCGAGACAAACACCTCCGTGCTGACATTAGCCATTGCTAGATCTTGCACCGCCAATGGCTGCTACAGGATATTCTTCCCGGAGCGCTGAATGAGCTCAAGAATCAAGTTGAGGTGCGTCTCTGACCCCGTTGCTCCAACTGTCTACGAAGAGTCGTCGGTAGTAACGTCATTGTACTTAGAAAAGCCTTGATATTCTACTCAAGAAAGGTGGTGTGCCGAGGAAGAGAGGATATAATAGATTCAGCAGCAGAAGAGCTTATATTGTTATTTCCTGCAAAACAGGACAACCCGACGCATTGCCAGTATCGTCATCAAAGTAAGTTATCAAATTAATGGTATATCTTGAACTTACGCCGGAATCAGGGACGAGTCTATAAAAGGTCTCATTACCCTTGAAAACTTGTCGATAATCAAAGCCGTAAGTGTTGCTGCTGAGAGTTTGCCATAGCTGACAGAAAGTGTATTTATCCTGGCAACCACGAACAGGAGCTTACTGTTCAACTGCCACACTACAACCAAGACAACCCCTTTAAGGTCATCATGAACACCAACACTCCTTATCGACTTGAACAGGCTTGTATTCTTTAAAATCAAGCTCGCTGCCGGATATCGTATTGACAAAGTCATTTGACAACAGGTCCGACAGGGAATAAACTACATAGCTCTGGCTGCAGAGCGATTGCAGAGGTCAAGTACCATAGCATGTGGAAGCAAACAGGCAGTAATAGAGGTAACATTTGAAAAAGAAATCTTTGTAAAATATCCCCGCCATTCAGGAACAAACTTGTCTTTTGGACTGCAGCTACTGGATAGCGTCTGCCGTGATATTGACAGGGCTCGACTTGCCTTTGAGCATCCGAACGATGCCGAGCGATTTCCTTACAAAGTTTGTCAGCCCAAGGTCAGTTTTATTTCTACGGGGAAAAGAGGGCGTTTGACTCATTGTATGCTTGTATATTTTTCTAAATGGGGTCTTTTTCACAGAAATTCAATCCACCCTTGAGGGAAGATTTAGTCGTAGAATTCTACATCAAAGACGTACACGTTGTTTGCAATGCAATAGCCTTAGAGTTTCGACAAGGCAAAAATGCAGCGAGTAATACAGACACACAAAATAACTACATGTAATTACGGAACAGGGCAAGCAAGCGTATATCGATCCATGGTTTATATTCACTCGCTTGTTACCTAGATCCTACAAGGATAAATATGCAACAATTATCCACAAATCTCAAGTCCAAACGCAGTCTCCTATGCTCACCGAGCTCAGAGCTTCACTCAAGGCTGTCCGAGAATTATGCTTAAACCATCGACAGCTTCTTTTGCAAATTGATGCTTAGCAGCACTTGCCTTAATGTATATTTTACTATTTTCCAGCGAACTATAATATATTCATTTACAACACTCGACTTGGATTCTGTTACACAGCAATGGTCCCCAAACCTCGTTTATGGATTTTGCGACATTGACCTCGAATGCAAAAAACCGTTGTATTTAGAAGAGATAGGAACAGGAATACCGCACTTTTATTCACGTGAGCAGCGACAACTGAAAGACAAAAGAACATTGTTGTTGAAATGTGGTATTGAATATTATTATTATTTCATCACCATGATGTACAATATATCTTTAGCAGCAATCACTGCGATTGGGAAGAGTAATGGAATGGCTGAAGGGCACTCGCAGGTCATAAATGCTCACTTGCAGATTTGATGCCTGGCCTCCTTACGAACTTTTAGCCCCTTATTTTCTCGTTAGAGACCGAGAGTGGCCGCGTTGACATGTCAAACCTAAAATGGTTACATTTACTGATATTTACCGATAAATAATGTTTATTTTCTAGCTGTTTCTCTTCCTGTACTTGTCCTGCTACTCCTCGTTCCTCCTCCTTGTTCTTCCTTTTATCGCTACATTTACTATTGGATTGTATAGGACCAACAAAAATATCAAAATGTTCTCGACATCGTCTCCATCACCTGTTATCAAGACAGAGCAAGAAGAAGACATGTTCATGTCGTACTTGAACACTGACTACATTTCCACCGATACTTCAGATGAGAGCAGCAGCCTATCCGTCGACGAGCTTTCGCCAGAGCAACAGCCGATCATGACGCTTCCAACAATGCAAGAGGAAAAACCAGCTATATCCGGATACATTCCATGCGTAGCACCAGCAGCAGCGTCATTCTTCTGGCTGCCGCAAATGTTGAGCACGCTTAGCAACAGTGTGAACACATCCTGCATCCCGCCTCTCAGCATTCAGCAGCAGTATCATCAACCGCAGGAGCTAACAACATCGAGCCCACCTCCCGCTGTAGCTGCTGCCACGAACATCGCAGCAGATAATAACACTGCATCAAAGAGAAGATGCGGCGGTCGCAAACGACGGCAGGAAAAGACGTCCTCCACACCCACTCCCCCCCCTCCTTCACAGCCGGCAATTGCGCCGGCAGTGCGCAAGGCGGGAGAGCCTGCATTGAACTCTGAGGAGGCAGCAAAGGCTGCCATGCTAGCGAAGCGGCAAGAACGGCTCATCAAGAACCGCGCGGCAGCGCTGCTTTCGCGAAAACGGAAGCGGGAACATGTAACAGCGCTGGAGGAACAGAATGCCCAGTTGAAAAAGGAGAACGACGCGTTAAAAACCAAGGTGCATGAATTAACCACGCGCGTTGAGACCCTGCAGCAGAAGCATAAAGCCTCATCGAAAACGACCACTACCACCGCCAGTGTTATGCTCATGGTAAGTCAAGAAGCAGCGGGATCACGACGCACGAAATGGACAAAGTATAATGAACGTCCATTTTTGTAGTTGATATTCTTTTCCATCGCCATTCTTTCCTTGCCGGCAAGGACGGGTGATCGGCAACAAACTGTAGACCGTCAGACAGCCACCGCCGCCGAATTACCCCTGATCCGATCTGCAAGGTAGGCTGGAGAAAATGTGTATCAAGCATTTCTCTCTCTTACATTTCGCTCATACGGTTTCTAGCAGCGTGCCAGGCATTGCCTTTGATCGAGCTGTAAAAAAGAGAAAAACGCCATCAAATCAAAAGTAGAATTTAGACTATAGTTTGTTGTAATGATAAAGCATGTTATGTATGGCGACCGAAACAGCAAGAACACCAATGCGGCACCCATGACAGCAAAGTACCCTGCCATGTGTACTGTTGCTCAAACTTGCTTCTGTAATCATCATCGTCATTCGCGAGGAGGTATCTTCCTTCGTCGTCTTGACTGGTATCCATAACTTCCTCATTGTGGTATCTATCTGGATCGTAGCTGCTGCTACTATTCACTCCACGCCGTTTCTTCAGCTTGGCGAGCTTGCGTTCTAAAAATAATGGACAACAAGATCGGCTTTAGACATAACAGATATGTCGTGACCTTGCTTTTACATCATACCAAGTCTCTGAATTGCCTTTATCGAATCCTGCCGATGTTGCTGCTCAGCAGGCTGGCGGGACTCTTCCGCTCTGTCCTTAGCTTGCCACGGCGAGTCAGAGTCGCTGTTGCTTCCAGTGTCCTAATTTCGTTTCAAATGTGAATGAGCAAATCTCCTATTCCCACAACGCAGGGAACTAAAGATGCGGTATACATGGGAATACGTCGCTGCAGCAGCAGCCTTCTGGAAAGGATCGTCGTCATCTTTGAAGAGACTAGTCATAGCATGTGGAGCGAACAAACTCTATCGAGAAGAAGCATCGGGGCCATACCCGATATGGAGATTTTTTCGAGCGTCATCCGCTGCTGTTGGCTGGGAGGAATGCAGCAGCAGCAACGCTAGCTAGCTCACACGCCTCATAGAGTTGCTTCGACCTTCTATTACCTTTGCCTCTTTTGAAGATGCATCCTCGGATCCTCTTTTCTCTCCCACCCTCCCCCCCAACTCGTCACATGTTCCTTAGCGTCAATATCATCCCTTGTCAAAGAAGATAGGTCACCTGCATCCCATAGGATCTGCAACGGAGATTGCACAGTTTTTATCTCATTCCAAATGCATGCGCTCACGACCGAGTATGCGGGGATTATCCAAGTTTAGATGATAACAATGATGCGCGTAATGCAAACGAGCGTCGCAGCGTGTCCAAAATCGTTTTTGGAGTTATTTTGCGATGAGGACAAGCACAGAAAGTGTGAGGATGAAATAGACAAGGGAGAAAGGAATACATCGTGTTACTACAGAAAAAGAAAAAGAAAAAGAAAGTAAAAAGGAGAGCGAGGAAGAATGCGAGGAAGACATGTGGGTAATAACGGAAAAGTGAGGGTAAATGATTACGATGGTTGTTCAGATCCATCTTCGAAAGAAACTGTTTAGTGTACTTGTACGAGACTCTCTTACTCGCCAATCTTCGATCTGTTGGGTAAGCCTATTCATCCGATCATCTTCTCGAGGCGACGCTGACCTGCCAAGTCTTGCGAGGGACTCCTCCTAATAGTAAGACAACTTAGCGCGCACGGTGTCTGTACGGCCTAAGGCTTGCCTTACCTACCACGGTGTTTGTCTCATTTAACGGGTCATCGTCGTCTAGTTCTACCAAATCATCCTCGTCCTCATCCTCTTCGTCTGCAACTACGTATTCTGGCGGCCGCATACGCAGCCACTGCATTCTCGGGCCAACATTCGATTTTTCATTGACACGGAAACCAAAAATGCGAGGTTGATAGATGGATGCACGAGGTGCCGGCACAAGCTCGGAGAATGACTGGAATAGCAGATGCGCATAGGTTGTTCCAAAATGTGCACCTGTATAGAGAATGAAAAACATGTTATTCACTGTAATGGATAGCAGCAGCAATTTCTACCTCTCGATTGTGCTTTACCATCTACGTTCTGATATATGGAGCTGGGAGGATTGTAGAGATCCATGCATCGCGGGCAATACAGCCGCACGCCTTCGCGGCCAGCTTCGTCGTATCGTCCGCAGGGAATGACGGGTGAGCGTCCGCAGTACACTCGCGGACAGTATCCGAATTGCTCAGCCGCGTAGCGTTCAGCCATAAGTCGTAATCCGTTGCGTGTTAATAGATATCGTTGATGGATCAATCCATACAGCATGACTGCGTAGGGCTCGACGACACTTGGGTGGACACGTCTTCCGTATCGTCGAGGCGGTGCCTTTTCCTTCCAAAAACCATCGTCTTCTTCCTCTTCTTCCTCTCCTTCGTCCTGTTCTTGCACTTCTTGGTCGTCTTCTCCCTGTTCATTGTCGTCTGCAATTTCCTCCGGCTCGACGTCCAGGATCATTTCGAGTGCTTCGTTGTAGTACGGAACGATCGCAGAAAGTCCAGTGAGGTTAAAGTCGTCTTCAATGAATTCCTCGGGTACTTCGGCGTAGTATTCGTGTCCGGATAAGGAACAGAACCAGCTTATCCAGCTTTGTAAGGAACTGCTCGTTGTGGTCTGCGAATCGTCATCTGTTCGCTCAGGCATGTTTAACTGCTGTGATGAATGTGAGGTCCCCTGCAAAGTCTTTACCATATACGGCGCCAGACGTTGCCAAAAAGAACCTGTCCATTAAGCTTTCAATGAAGCTCCTGGAAACAATAGACCTGGTGGAAGGGCGAACCCGGTGTTGTATCCCGTCACCTGGGTCTCTCCTCCCCCTCTGTCTTTGTCTGCGCGTTTCGGTTGTTCTCCGACTGATTTTGGTTGTGAATCTCCATCTTTCGCGTATATTGTTACCAGGACAACAACAATAAACACAGCAACGCAAAAACCATACTAACTATCTGTCAAAACTCAAGTGTTTGCAAGAAATTGAAAAATCTTTTATTTAAGTTATCAGCTATTTACATTATAAATCCTTAGTGATCAGGAGTTTTTGAGCAAGGCTGAATCTTATGTCTGCACTGTTTCCACGGCGGAAGCATACAATTCCTGCTTATCATCCGATAGCACTCCAATTAGAGCCGAAGTTTGAGGATTCTGATGGGAAGGGACTATCGTGCCTTAACACACCACAGTTTCTTCAGGTCCGGTGGGAGGAGTGCAAATAGCCCGAGGACCAAAATTCCGGGCGAGCTGGTTTCCGTTTGACAATTTTTTCTGATATACAGTTTTTGGCGAAATGACTGTGAAACGCGGTATCGATGCCTGCATTCAAACCGAAGATGCTTGGGACGACGATCGACTTCGAAAGTACAGAAGAATGAAGCGAAAAATTATAGAATTTATTGCTGTAAGTTGTGCGCGACACTCGAGGGCCGAGGAATCTTGCATTCAAACACGAGTCATTCCGTAGAAGCACAAGTCAGCGCAACTGTCTATTGACCGCGCCAACCGCAAAGTGCAAGCTCTTCAGCGAGGAAAAAGGTAAAGGGAAAACATCGTCTGCTGTGTATTTTGACAGTAACCGGCCATATGTCTGTTGCAGGCAAAGCAAAACTGCTGTTGACACGGATAACATGGAAACTAGCCAACAGGAGGATGTAGAAGAGGAGGACGAGCTTGACGAGGGGGAGGAAGACGAGGAGGAAGAAGACGAGCTGGTTGAAGAGGACGAAGAAATGGGTAAGGAACAGATATGCTAGCTAGTCCCGGTAGAAATTTATCTAAAGAAAAATGCGATTATGCATAGCCGAGCCATCCAAAACGATCAAGCGACAGGGTTCATCGAGAAAGAAGCCTGTGGAAATTCCTAGAGACGAAGATGGCAATATCAAGCTACCGTTTCAGATAGGATCGTTGAATATCCTGAGTTTAGGAAGTGTGGTTCACGATCGGCCATCGTTCCACAGCGAGCGATATATTTGGCCCGTGGGATACTGTGTTGAGAGGTAATGCATTGTCGACAGATAGCGCGAGGCGTGACATGGTGTGCTGACAAGTTTTAATTGTAATAAGAACGTACATGAGCACAGTCGATCCCAACGGTCAGACCACCTATACATGTCGGATCGAGGACGGCGGAGATGGGCCAGTGGTAAGACTATTGCATCATTGTGCTTCCGCCACGGTGGGTTGGCTAAATGTAAGGGCGTAGTTCACAATTCATGCTGCCGACGCACCCGACAAGGAGATGTCAGCTAAGACACCGACGGGAGCATGGGCACTTGTAATCAAGGAAGCAAATAGAGTCCGTCGGAGAGGATCGGCGTGTAACGCCATCTCTGGTCCTGAGTATTTTGGCTTGTCCAACCCTCTCGTAATTGAAATGGTGGAGAGTTTGGAGGGAGCCGACAAATGCGTCAAGTACCGTTGCCATAACAAGCGATGAATTGATGTCATCGGCGCTGTATAATCTCACTCAGGTCTGCTCCCCCCAAACTGCCCTTTCTCTAGCCCTCCTCCTTCCCCCCACAAGGTCCTTCACTGTTTTGTCGGCTGTCATTTCGAGAGTGTGATATAAATTGGCCCGAGTTCTTGTTCTTCTTTCTCTTTTCTTTTACCATTCTTTCCCCCCTCCCGACTCGCCATTCATACCCGCTTTTCGAGCACACCATCACACAAAAATAATAAAAATGTCTCGTCAATGCATGTCCATCAGCGCCATCGTCGCGCCCACTACGCCGCCACCAGAGGCACCGTTGTCACCACCAGACTCGACGACAGACCGCTCATTTTCTTCTTATTCACTGTCATCAACGCCTTCATCTCCTCTCATTGCTTCACTCACATCCCCCTTGATCGTCCAAAATAGTAAGCTTCGTCATCGAGACCAAAAACAACAAACCAGTGACAACAACTCCAATTACAACCACAAATTCCACAGCAATGGTTCAACAGCGACGTCCATATCATTGGAAGAACGAAGACATCGCAACAAACTAGCTTCCGCAAAGTACCGAGCAAAGAAACAAGCGAGTATGCGGGCTATGGCAGCCAAGCTAGCGCAAGTTACGGCGCAAAATGCAGCCTTACAACGCGATTTGGCAAAAGCGCATCAGGATAACGAATCGCTGCGACAACTTTGCAGCTCTCTTATGGCAAAGGCATCATCATCGTCCAAAACGTCATCACCACCATCGCCGGCGTAACATTCTCTCATCACCCTTCCCACTCATACATCATCGCATCCTTCTTTTGCATACTATTCTCTTTGTCTGTATACACTTTCTCTCTCTTTTTCTCTCTCTTGTAAAATAGACGCCTTTCCGCTCTCTTTGCCTTAGGAAATATACCAGCAGTTCATTTGACTATGATGAAAATGTGAATAAACTCTTTACGTATTAAGCGATCAGTATTTGGCTATCGATGGAAAGTCATGGAAGAGTTATAAATTCGGATAGGAGTGCGCGAGTAGCAAGGCGATGGATCGGTTAACCTTGTGGTATAGCCTAAAAAATCCAAAGCCCGAAATGGTCTAGCTCATGCTTCCCAAGAGTCTGGTCCAGCCTATCATCACAGAGGAATTTTCCTTATTACAGGGCAACAGGCGGGGTGCCTCGAAAAATTTAGCGCCGTGCGACGTCAACAAGAGTCAGTCTGACATTTTTCCCAAACATCCGGCTTCGAGAAAAGTTCCAGTCACCTGCATCCCGTCCCCTTTGCATCATTTTTTCATACGTGATTGCGCACGTATCGCAGGAGAGGAAGAATTACCTATAAACACACGCAGGGGGCTCTTTCAAGAAAGAGATCGAACAAAGTTATAAATAAGATCGAACGATGATGATAATAACGGTCCATGTACCATTTTCGGGAGTGCCACCCGCAGCAGCCGTGCAATTCTAGATTGGTATTTTGATACCAACAACGCCTTGAGCAGCAACAATGTCGATCGATCTACCATTATCGACTGCTGTACATACCGCGCGCATTCTTAAATACAGCGGGATTTGCCTTATACCTTTGCCAGTAGAATTCGGTTATCTTGTGAATTCTGCTAAGTACTGATATCGTCATCTGTCCTCACACACAAGTAATCATGCTTTTTGAATCAACAACACTCGCTCAAACTGCAAAGAGAACATGGACAATCCCTCACCGTATGCGATAAACTGCAATCCTTATCATCAATGATAACCTAGCCTCAAATTTGATCGAGGGACTCAAAGTATATAGCAGTCCATTACAGACATGTTCATTTTTCAACGCTTTGTGGTCATTTGTAACTTGGCTGGTTTCACAACCATGTTTGATAAAATCCGGAAAACTAATACTTTTGTAACGCAAGATGGCGTGATGATTCTCAAGGAACTCGAGACGTTGTTCGTTCATGTTTCTATCTTAGCCGCTTGATGCAAATAGAACGCTTCCAGATACTTTCAAATATTGACAACAGTGGATAATACGAGGCGCTAAATTTCACTATCTACGTTATGTTTACCGTAGATTACAATAAATAAAGGAGTGCAACAGCAGCCAATGTGAACCTCAGACAAGGTACTCCTTAAAAACTTATCTGTGTAATCATTGCTGGGGAAAGTGCATGTATAAAGATGGGATCGATGTTAACCGAAGATTGACTGATTCCAGTTGACTATTTAGTTACAATATAGAGTTAAACTCGTTTCACGAGAATGCAAGATCGCATAGAACTCAACATTCTCAACTTTTGCAATACACGTTAAAGCAGTGCGGAGTGTGTGCTCTTGACATTTTTTGATTTTCTATACCCACTGCAGCTCTAAGGATGGCATCGTTGCCGCAAGCTGGTAGCAATCCCGCCGCGCAAGCAAGCTCGCGGTCTCGTCTGCTTACAATAGAGGACCAATTCAATAAACGCATCGACGATGACATTGCAAAGCTGATCGATTGCTTTGCTGACATTGTGCGCATTGGCGAGGTACACACGATCAAGAGTATACGGATCCAGTCACGATATTGATCGTCTTTTGTGTGTATACAGAACAGGGACAAGGATAAGTTTCGAGTCGCCGAAGAAGGGTATCAAATCGAAAGCCAAAGTGCACAAATTGTAAGAGGATCCAATAATACGCAGAACGAGGAGCACGCGCATTTTCATCCAATTAACCAATTTGCATTGTACCAGGTTCGATCAGCCGAGTCTCTCTTAAGCCTGATAACCGAGCTAAAACAACATCTTTTGTTAAACGATACCGAGACACTCTCGCGGCTGTACGATCAACGGAAGCGCCAACTGACGACACAGACAGCTGAAATTAAAGATACCCTGTACAATATGCGTGAAAAGCTTGCAAAGACGACGTATGAACTCGAGTCGGTGTATTTCAGGTCGCTAACAGGACCTTGATGGTTCCATCCCCAATGGCCTGCTCCGGTGCAAAACACCACATTGCTGCATTAGTAGCTGCCGCGAGCCCAATCCAACCATAAGCACTGTTTTCTAATCCAACGATCAAGACGAGAAAATCAACGCGCTCGTTTTGGAAAAGAAAGGGAGACGCACTATCATCGTCACTCCCGTCTTAGAGTTCTGACAATATTTATCGAAGTCTACGGAAATATAAAACTGTTATGTTAACGAATCCTTTTTTTTGGTCATGCAAGCCGTTCCGGCCCGTTGTTGACCTGTAATCAACCTGCATCGCCAGCAGATGAGCAAATTTTCCTTCTCAGGAAGCTCGCATACAATGTTACATTAGCAAGCAACAGCAAACACACACTCGCAATATTATCCTAGATACAATGAGCCGAGTTTTTAGTGTATATTTCCATTTCAGAATAACTTTGCGAAGGAAGCGTTCACGGAAGACAGGCTCGCTACGGCCAAACGACATTGCCGAATGTAATCCAAACGTGATAATCACCGTTATCGACAGGAGAAAGAAAGGCGAGTACATTGCTCTTCCGGCCGAGCCAGCCACCGTTGAGCTAGCTACGAGCTTCGCTGTTCAATCCAATGACTGGAAAGATATTTGCAGCAAAAAGTAAGGGCAAGCAAGCAGTTGCAAGGTCTTTGCTGGCGGAAGGCTTCAAATTGGTCCGAGCTCTTGTTTGATGTCTACTTTTACCCTAAAGGATGCATCGGTTCGATATTATATAGTCAATGAGCAATGATAAAAGACTTTCAGAACTGATACCGTAGCTCAATGGTTAAGCATCAGGACATCAGTAAGCCGCGATTCATGGCTGGTTTGGATGCCATATAAATTTCTAAACCAACGAACATCTCGCTGTTGTTCAATCGACTTCCTCATCTCTGTGTATCAATGTCACTTTGGTTACTTTTCAATAAACTTCTGCACTTCTTCCCCAGTAATAAATGATGACACACTTGATGAAGTGATTAATAGGGATAATATATGTATAATGCGTAGCAAAGTATGATGATGGCAAGGGAGCTAATACTGGACAGTTTTAGACTCCGAGACGCACCTACGAGGAACGTCAACAA